>NW_001889879.1:1137976-1146628 GCF_000143565.1 Laccaria bicolor S238N-H82
CTCACCCCACCCCTCCCTCCTCATTCTCCACAACTCCCACTCCCCTCCATCACTTCCCCCTCCCTTGATCACTCTATATCTATACCTCTCCCTCCCCCTCCCTTTAATATTATATGTAGTAAAATAAAATTATGTAGTCTGTTTCAATACACCTTAGTTTTCTTCATTTATTAGTGTTTAAGTTGGAACTTTGCAGATTAAGTCTGGACTTGTGATTCTATGATAATAATTGTGGAATTGGGACTTATTCCATCTGAATTCCATATGGAAAAAGTATGGAGTCCATCAGCTATTCCATGGATTCCATCTGAAAGAAGTATGGAGTCCATCAGCCATTCCATGGAATCCATCTCCAGAAAGTATGGAGTCCATCAGCCATTCCATGGAATCCATCCCCAGAAAGTATGGAGTCCATCAGCCATTCCATGGAATCCATCCCCAGAAAGTATGGAGTCCATCAGCCATTCCATGGAATCCATCTGGAATTCCTGGAATCCACCCCCCTTCCATGCATTCCATATGGATTAAGCCGGGGAGGGTAAAGTACAGCTCTTCCACATAATTTGTGACATCCGAGTCACTGCCTGTTCTCCTTCCCGTCATCCATGGCGTCTTATCATATCCATGTAGTTTGGCTGTGGTCAAGGGGGTGGGTGTCGGGGGATGATTTGGGAGATTACCGAGCTCGGAGGACGTGTACAGCTGCAATCAGATCTTTGCCGATCCTTTCCAGACTTCAAGCTTCAGCCCCCACTTCTTCTCTTCCCCTTACTCACTGCCTCGATATCCCACTTCTACCAGCCATCATGCGGCCCTCGTCGTAGCTTTGTGTTTACCGCCTTGTCATCGGTAGCAATGCGAGGTCATGGTTCCTGATTGTGGGGAAATTTATTATCTGAGCATCATTGAAGCGATGATAACATTTTGATTACATATAAAATATTCTTCAAATTTGCCTCAGTGGCACATGAAAGAGATATTTTGGTCACATTTAAGATGTAATGCTTCCATTTGCTTCAAAATGAACACAATATTTTCTTGGCAGTACCATTCAGAATAGGCCTGGCATGGCCATGTGAAAGTATAGTGAATGATCAAAAAAAAAAGAAAAAACTTCGCATTTGCCTAGAAAACACATTGAAAAAGAAATCTCATTACATGGGATAAAATTTAAATTGTTCAAAAAAGAATGTACCCGTTCACTGGTATAGTAAACTTAAGTACCTCTAGTACCTCTAGTAAAAGTTGTAAAAAGGGGTGGCAGGGAGACTTGCAGCTAACAAGGTATCAATAGACTAGCTTCATTAGCTGTCAGTGTTCAAGTCTGGATGATTATTGATAATGGAAATTAATGTGTGGTATACTAATTGTTGTGCTTAGTAATGACTATTGCAGATGAACATTTTAGGAAAGATGCTAGACTAAAGATAATTATCCATAATACTGACTGCTAAATGCAAATAATTAAAATTGCTTATTAATAATAATGCTAACTGCTAACTGCTAACAAACTAATGACAGTATGACTGGGTATCCTTATCAGATGTACAAGGTTGATCCTAATGTGGGTGGCAATTGATTTTGCTGATGCTAATCGGTAACTTTGGAAGGTAAGCGATGCACAAGGTACAGATAATGAATAATAATAATGCTAATTGCTGACTGCTAACAACTAACTGTTATGCTAACTGCTGAATGCTTAACAACTAACTGTTCTTATTAATGCTAATTGTGACAGTATGACTGACTATCCTAATCAGATGTACAAGGTTAATCCTGATGTAATTGGCAATCAATTGCTTTGCTGATCATAGTGGGAAAGTAGATAAAGATAAGCTATGCAGCCAGTACAGATAATTATTCAAAATGCTGACTGCTCACTGGTAAAATAATAATGCTAACTGCCAACTGCTAACTGCTGAATTAATGAGGGTAATTGCTGGCTGCTAACAACTAATTGTTCTGATTAATCCTAACTGTGATAGTGTGACCTGATCATTATTCACAATGCTGACTGCTAACTGCTGATAGTGTTCTTATTGGCAATACAGTATCAATTTAATCAATTCATTGGTCACGCATCACAAGGATCTGAAATCGACGAAATTCTGATGGGTCACAGGTCACAGGGGCCAGTGATGAAACCTCCTAGTCAGTCCAAAAATTTGGTTCTTTTTCCACTGAAAATCAATTTTCCTCCTCTCTATGTCTCTCAGGCAACTTAAGAACTAGTTCTGATTCTCTGTATGCTCAAGAACCCCTCTAGAAGTCTCAAACAACACTATGGTTTCACAGGTAACTGCTAACGGCTAAATGCTAACTGCTGACCTCTGACTGCTAACTGCTATTAATTCATTGTTCATGGCATGAAATTGAGTGGCACAGAGTTGAGTGGCACACAATTGAGTGGCACAAAGTTGAGTGGTATCACCAGTCAGTATACTTAATTCCATGCCACTCAACTTTGTTCCACCCAATTCCATGCCACTCAACTTTCTGCTACTCAATTCTGTGCCACTTAATTTCATGCCATGAACAATGAATTATTGATAGTTAGCAGTCAGAAGTCAGCAGTTAGTAGTTAGTATTAATCAGAACAATTAACAAGCCTAAGACCCGCGCCTATGGCACAGCACTTGCTAACGCTCGGCCGTTCCTTCACCGCAGGTCACGGCCCACCAGGGGCAAGCCCCCTGGACCCCCCAGTACACATTTTGAATCCCAGTTTCAGTACACATCTTCAATTCCAATCCCCATGTACACTCTTAATTCTAATCTTTATATGTTGGTGTAATTTTAAATGAATGCTCCATCTCCATATATGATAAAATTTGCATCACAGTGAGAAACTTTCCTAAGGATGATTAATTAAATTCTAATCTCTGTATGTGCCAAGTCCACAGCCTGTTGGCCCCAACCCTACTTCCACATGACCAATAACTTGGCCCTCTAATTCAAGTCTTTTTATATACCATCTTGCAAATTCAAATTGGTTCTCAATACCCATTAAACAGAGCCTTCAATATTTTTATATATCTTTAATAAATTGTACTCCTACTTTTGACTTTACACCCCTTACTACCCTTGCCCCAATGTTTCTCATATTTTTGTACTGCAAACCACTCTTGTCATGCTCTAAGATACCAATATGTACAATAAATATATTTCTAACATGACCCTCCCTACCTCCTCAGCTTCCCCAAAATTCTCTTGGGCCAGAAAGTAGAGACTTGTAGTGGTTTTGAAAAATTAGATGATCTCTTCCTGGGTTTCTCACCTCTATCAAATAAATTGACTAAATCCTTACTTATATTTATTGAACTTCCTCTGTCCTCTCCCATATCAGCTCCCTCAACCCCCAATTATCTGGAGGATTCACAACTCTCCCATTTATATATTTATATAAATTCTTCAAATCTGTACTAATGTTTAACTGCAGGCCTATTGAAATTCTTCAATTATGAGCAACCTCCTGAGTTACAAAAAAAAAATCGGAAATTCCAGCCACATATTCAGTTATGTTCACATTTCTGATATATTGTTCTTTGAGAGGTGCACATGAAGATCCAGCATCCATATTTTGGCATTGCACTTTCTCAATAAAGGGCTGGGGTGCAGAGATAAAATTCTGGCATAAAACAACAAACCCATCCAACATACTCAGATATGCAAATAACCCTAGATGGGATGGTTTCAGAAGCATTCCCAAGTCTCCCCAGAGCCTTGCTATGCACAGAAATTAAATATTGTACAGAAACCCAAACATGATGATAGAAATTGTCATAGGTGGCCCACCACAATGATAAATATTTTTTGACTGTTGAGCAAAGCTGATAGATAGGTTCAACCACAGTGCAGGCAATGTAAGAAAGTTTGTACAGAAATTAGAATTCATGATTCTACATGCCTACAAACTCTCTCAAGCAATTCATAGAGGGTTTATAAATATGGATAACCTACAAAGAAATATTTTCCTGGAGTTGAAGAGGGTAGGTGGGGTCAAGCTTAATATAAAGATGTGAGGTTCAGAGTGATTATATAAGAATTTGTCAGCCTTAGTCATCATTGGTCAGCCTTAGTCATCGCTGTGTCAGCCTTACTCAGCCATCAAAAGGCTAAAAACATTGTGCCATTCTATATAGACAAGCTTTAGACCTGCACCTATGGTGCGGTGCTCGCTAATGCTCGGCCATGCCTCTGGTGCTTGGTCACAGCTTGCTGGGGGCACACCCCCTGGACCCCCCAGTACACATGCTTAATCCCAGTTTTGGTACACATGCTTGATCCCAATTCTAATGCACATGTTCAATTGTATTGTGTTCTTGGTAGTGTGTTCTTGGTAGCGTGTAGTATGTTCTTGGTAGTGTGTTCTCGGTAGCGTGTAGCGTGTTCTCAGTAGCATGTAGTGTGTTTTCGGTAGCATGTAGTGTGTTTTCGGTAGCATGTAGTGTGTTCTCGGTAGCATGTAGTGTGTTCTCGGTAGCATGTAGTGTGTTCTCGGTAGCATGTAGTGTGTTCTCAGTAGCATGTAGCATATTCTCAGTAGCATGTAGCATGTAGCATGTTCTCAGTAGTGTGTAGTGTGTTCTTGGTAGCATGTTCTTGGTAGTGTGTTCTCAGTAGCGTGTTCTTGATAGCATGTTTATGGTAGCATGTTCTCAGTTAGGAGGTTAGGGTTCCCAGTTGATGGTTAGGGTTATGGTTGTTTTGTATCCCCATGCAGGAGGTTAGGGTGGTGGTTAGATGATTTGAAACTTCAGTTGCTGCGAGGCAGCTGAGGTAGGATGCCTGAATTCCCCATTCAGGGAGTATGTCATTGTATGTATGTATATCCTCTTTTTTATCCCAGTTCTGCAATGTTACACTTGGACCTGGACTTATAGGACAGCACTCACTTCACTTGACCATACCTTGCCCAGAGGAAAGCTTACCACACTTTGCCAACTTGCCAGATGAAAGCCCTCTGGATCCTCCACCCAACACATGTTCACTCCCAGTTCTGGTACATATCTTCCATTCAAATCATCAAGGTTACATTTTGATCCACACCTACATGGAGCTACATGCTATACCATGACTGTAGCCAGCCATAGAAATTTGGCTATATTTATTGGCCTAACCCTCCATGATATGGTTATAGCTTACATTTCAAAAAGGAAGGCTGGACCACTGTAAAAATCTCCCCATATTTATATTGTGCAAAGAAAGCAAAATATGGATAGCAACTTGTACAGAGAGGTCCTTGGTCCTCCAATTTTTGGTAAATCCAAATCACAAAAGAAGGAACAGAATATTCACCCACCCAAAGTACTGGAAAACACAAATCAGAAGAGAAAGGTTGGAGAAAGGTCAAAAAGAACTGGATTAACAGGATGGAATCAGGCAAAAAAGGAACAGGGGGGGTGAACAATAAGCAAAAAGGAGGAACATACACTGACAGGAACTTTCACACAGGTGTAGAGGGAAGTAGAGGGTGAAAATGGTGGGAAAAAAAGCGAAATTGAGGAGGTTTACCCACAACAAAGCATGACAATTATTCAATACAGCACTTTAATATTACAGAATGTAGCTATAAGGTCTGATGGGACCAACACAGGCCTGTGGCCAGAGTTCTCAGCAAATGCCGCTACACGGCTCTACAATGGTCAGCTTACATAAATATATTATCTAATCTTAGTAATGCTGTGCCGTTCTGCCTTTATATATAAGACAAGCTTTAGACCCGTGCCTACAGCACGGCACTCGCTAATGCTCGGCCGTTCCTCCAGCACAGGTCACAGCTTGCCGGGGGCACGCCCCCTGGACCCCCTGGTACACATCTTTAATCCCAGTTTTGGTACTCATCTTAAATCCCAGTTCTGGTACACTTCTTTTATTCCAATCTCTATATCCATTCACATACACTTATTTACAGTAATTAAAAAAATTGTACAAAAATCATAGCATAAAACCTACAATATCAAATTTAGTCAAGAAGTACCTCAGGATATACAATATTTTTGGTAACAGGACTTGGAAGTTGATCATCCCATATTATCTTGATGTTATGAACAGAAGTTACTCGTGAAACTGCAACATAGAACTGCCCATGGGTGAACACAGCAGATCGAGCATCTATCCCCACATAATTCACAGATTGTCCTTGTGACTTGTTGATAGTCATAGCAAAACACAGTCGAACTGGAAATTGTAGACATTTAAGTTTGAATGGAACTTGGGTCTCATTAGGAATGATTCCCATCCGAGCAATGAAGATCAGCTCTCCAGCATGTTCTCCAGTGAGAAGTCAGACCTCCAAAACTCGTGGTGTTGCACGTGTTAAAATACCACGTGATCCATTGCAAACCCCATCTCCTGGATTGATGTTTCGCAGCACCATGACAGGACACCCAACCTTCAGAGCAAGTTTCGCAAGAGGTAACCCAGAGCAGTTGATGCTGTTAATCTATTCCACTGGGTACATTAGAATACCCTCTTCTCCATGCCCCTCATTATCTTTAATTGAGTCTGCACTTTGGAACACTTGAAGTTCACCTGGAAAGCGGTTGAGGATAGCATGGTTAAGCTCATCAACATCATCATTGCGACTGGAGAGAATAGTGCATTCAGAAAAATAGTGATCTTCAGGATGAGGCAATAGACCAATTCCAGGATAGATAGTGTCAATCAGAGACTGGACTGTGTTTTCTGCACATTTGAATGATTCTGGCAAAGAGACATCATCTGACTCATTTGTATGTCGGCCATGCCCAATGTCAATCTGCCACTGTGCAAAATCTCTCTCCTGTGCATCATCAACATTGAGTCGCATGTTTTTAGTCAGACGAAGCACCTTCATAGACTGCCAAAGAGTGGACCGCTACATGCATGCATTGACAATCTGAGCACGTGACCCTCTGACAATGACTGGAAGGATCTGTTGGAAGTCTCCCCCAAAGACAACAGACAGACCTCCAAATGGCCTATCACAGTCCCTCACATCACGGAGCATGCGATCAACAGCCTCATGGATGTGTTGATGCTGCATTGGAGCCTCATCCCATATGATAAGATCTGCCAATCTGATGAGCTCTGCCAGAAGAGAGTTCTTGCTGAATTGACAGGTAGAAGTCTCATCAATGATGATGGGAATTTTGAAGCATGAGTGAGAGGTGCGGCCACCAATGATAAGAATAGCAGCAATCCCTGAAGATGCAACACAAAGAATGATTTTATGTTGACCACACAGGAAGTAGCAGAGAGTGTTGTAAATGAAGGTCTTCCCAGTGCCCCCAGGACCATGAAGGAAAAAGATCTGTCCTGACTTGGTATTGACTGCTTCAACTATTTCATCAAAGGCTTTCCGCTGCTCCTCATTTAGCTTTGGAATCCATTCATTGGCAAGACGTGTTTGCTCTTCTGCATCATAATCAAGCTGTTCCATGATCAGGTGATTTCCAACATGAAGAGCCCAATTTTGCTGAGGCTGAGGCATTGTTGGCCAGTGCTCCAGTCCCTTATTTGCATTGGAGCTGCAGAGAAGTTTGTCAATGAGATATAAACCATAGTCAAAGACATCCTCTTCTGTTGGATTTTGGCGGATGTTTTTTTGTTGAAGGGCCCAACGAAGGTCATCACAGATCTGTGTCCGAAATTGCAACCATAAAGTAGCAGGATCAGAGGGACTACAGTCACGAAGGATTGTGACAAATAAATTGCGCAATTGATGCCCACTCTGCATAGCTCCTGCATCCTGAAGACATATCCTCCACTCATTGTCATCAGCCAGCAGACCAAGTGCAATACATGCCTCTCGAAATGTTGCATGAGTGATGCCATTTACTGTTCGCAAATTCTCACATGATGTAGCCCCCTTTACAGCTGTGAGAAGAGTGTGGAGATAGAACCGTTCCCCTGAGGCTGGATGAACATAGAACATTTGACCAATGGCAACCTTTCGCTCCTGAATTTTCCACCTTCTGTTTCCTCTGTTGATCCAAACAACTTGAAAGTGCATAGGAAAGTCCTGGTAGAGATAATTGTGTGCCTCTGGAATTTGTTCATTTGCCCTGAAATAGGCAGTCAAAGTGGTGTTCCTCTCAGCTGCCTGAGCAACAACTTGCTGAAGATCTGGAGCATGCTGCTCATCCCAGGAGATCAACTGTTGGTTTGGAAGATGGACTTGCAGTCGAACAACACTTGGAAGCTCCTCATGCATATGGAAATGGTAGAGTCTCCAGAGAGCTTCACAGGCAGACACATAGCGAGCATCAAGATATTGTTTGACCTCATCCTGAGATGTTCTAAACTCCATAGTTGTGCGATCATGGCCTTTGTACACATATTTGTAGATGTACTTGATGGCTTTGACTGAGGAGATGCACTCAACATTGATGTGACAGTGATATTTCCAGATGAGCCATGGGGAATGGGGTACCACCCAGCGATTGTCAACCTCTTTTCCATTGACTATATGTTGCTTGCCATCATTTCGTCTCCGAAGGTTAGTATAAGAGTCATCACTGACAGTGGTCTGATCTCGGAATGGCTTTGGAAAGCTTTTAGAGCACTTGTTTCCATCCATGCAAGGTGACTGAGGATTCTGGGTGCCACATGGATTGTGAACCATGAATTTTTTGACTAATTCATAGAGCTCAGGCTGTCCTGCTCATT
>NW_001889879.1:1147624-1149237 GCF_000143565.1 Laccaria bicolor S238N-H82
CCAGATCCTTGAGCAGCTGAGTAACTTTTGCATGGAAGACACGAACAACCAAATCAGGACAATCAGCAGCAGTTTGTCCAGGAAGCAGTTCCTGAGTAACCTCTGGCCAATTGGGATTTGCAGTGATGGTGATGAAGAGATCAGCACCATGAAAGTGACGATTGATTGCAAGAGCATCCTGGCAGTTTTGGATCATATAGCGTGTACCTCCAACAAATGTGGAAGGAAGAATGGTGCGCTGCCCTATTTCATTTGCTGTTGCATCTGATGCCAGAGCATCAACGACACCCTGATATAACTCTGACCGTAATTCTCTTTGGTGGAACTGGATGTACAGCAAACGTGCCTGTTCACAGAGTGCCCATGCATCAACAATATACTCCTGAAAAAGCTTGCCAGCCATAAAAATATGGGGTGATTCATCATGGCGGGGATGAAGGCGGTAGCGAAAGTATTCTGTTTGAGTGATATACTTTCTCTTCTTTGTGGGCTGAACCTGGCCTTCATTGTTCTCTCCTGCATCTGGATCAAGCTCTTCTGCATCTGGCACCATCTCTCCACCTCTGTATTCAATATGTGGATGCCATCCCAGCTGGCCTGTTGGGAAGAGAAGAACATAGTGGAGTGAAACATAGAAGGGATGCCTTTGATCAATCTGGACAAATGCTCCATCCTTTCTTCACAAAATGATATCTCTGTCCCCCTGTGGCTGTTCCTCACTGCCAGGAAGAATTACAGCAATCTCATTTGATGTGGCAGTTGGAAGATTGTAGCGACGACGATCACAGGATTTGTCAAATCGAAGAGCAATATTACACTCTTCATTTTGCCCCATGTCATGTGTGAGCTCATATGCCTGCTGATACATTTGAACTCCTGGATGTTTACGCCACAGCATATCCTGAAGCTTCTGCATTGTTTCACGATGAAGAGTGTTGTTGGCCCTATGTCCCATACGGTAGTCGAGAGCCTCTGCAGGATCATAGATATATAGCTGAGCATATGTGGGATGTGCATTGGGGGCAGGGTGCAATGATCCTGCCTGATGAGTAAGTTTGCCATGAATTTTGAACACATATGGCCCTCCACCCTGATTGACAGAATCATCTGTTTTGCATCCCAGAGATGTCATGGCCAAAGCATTATTGTAGTGACGAATGTCTTTACGAAAATTCTTTGCAATATCATCAGTTCCAGTAAGCAATTCAAGAAGCTCTGGAGGAGGCTCATGCAATTTTGGAAGATCAATCTTTCCACTAAAGCAGCACATGCCAAACTTTATATTATTTTGGCGTGAAGAAGATAGCTTCTCATCCATCCAATGAAATGCACCACATTGAGAGCAGACCACATTCATATGCCCTAAATCATGTACCTGCCAGGTAGGACTAAAGGGCCTTCATGCTTCAGGAATTTGAGCAACTGCTGCAGGTGGTGGCATAGGAAGAGGATTTGGTGCAAATGGGACTGGGGGTGGAGGAACAGGTTGAGGTAAAGTCATTCCAGGAGCAGGAGCAGGTAGAGGGGGTTCTTCAGGAGGAGGATCTGAATCAACATGCTCTTCCTTTCCCTGGTATGCAGGTAAATTGTGAAACTGCAGAAAATATATATTA
>NW_001889879.1:1149287-1163258 GCF_000143565.1 Laccaria bicolor S238N-H82
TTCAGAGCAAGTTTCGCAAGAGGTAACCCAGAGCAGTTGATGCTGTTAATCTATTCCACTGGGTACATTAGAATACCCTCTTCTCCATGCCCCTCATTATCTTTAATTGAGTCTGCACTTTGGAACACTTGAAGTTCACCTGGAAAGCGGTTGAGGATAGCATGGTTAAGCTCATCAACATCATCATTGCGACTGGAGAGAATAGTGCATTCAGAAAAATAGTGATCTTCAGGATGAGGCAATAGACCAATTCCAGGATAGATAGTGTCAATCAGAGACTGGACTGTGTTTTCTGCACATTTGAATGATTCTGGCAAAGAGACATCATCTGACTCATTTGTATGTCGGCCATGCCCAATGTCAATCTGCCACTGTGCAAAATCTCTCTCCTGTGCATCATCAACATTGAGTCGCATGTTTTTAGTCAGACGAAGCACCTTCATAGACTGCCAAAGAGTGGACCGCTACATGCATGCATTGACAATCTGAGCACGTGACCCTCTGACAATGACTGGAAGGATCTGTTGGAAGTCTCCCCCAAAGACAACAGACAGACCTCCAAATGGCCTATCACAGTCCCTCACATCACGGAGCATGCGATCAACAGCCTCATGGATGTGTTGATGCTGCATTGGAGCCTCATCCCATATGATAAGATCTGCCAATCTGATGAGCTCTGCCAGAAGAGAGTTCTTGCTGAATTGACAGGTAGAAGTCTCATCAATGATGATGGGAATTTTGAAGCATGAGTGAGAGGTGCGGCCACCAATGATAAGAATAGCAGCAATCCCTGAAGATGCAACACAAAGAATGATTTTATGTTGACCACACAGGAAGTAGCAGAGAGTGTTGTAAATGAAGGTCTTCCCAGTGCCCCCAGGACCATGAAGGAAAAAGATCTGTCCTGACTTGGTATTGACTGCTTCAACTATTTCATCAAAGGCTTTCCGCTGCTCCTCATTTAGCTTTGGAATCCATTCATTGGCAAGACGTGTTTGCTCTTCTGCATCATAATCAAGCTGTTCCATGATCAGGTGATTTCCAACATGAAGAGCCCAATTTTGCTGAGGCTGAGGCATTGTTGGCCAGTGCTCCAGTCCCTTATTTGCATTGGAGCTGCAGAGAAGTTTGTCAATGAGATATAAACCATAGTCAAAGACATCCTCTTCTGTTGGATTTTGGCGGATGTTTTTTTGTTGAAGGGCCCAACGAAGGTCATCACAGATCTGTGTCCGAAATTGCAACCATAAAGTAGCAGGATCAGAGGGACTACAGTCACGAAGGATTGTGACAAATAAATTGCGCAATTGATGCCCACTCTGCATAGCTCCTGCATCCTGAAGACATATCCTCCACTCATTGTCATCAGCCAGCAGACCAAGTGCAATACATGCCTCTCGAAATGTTGCATGAGTGATGCCATTTACTGTTCGCAAATTCTCACATGATGTAGCCCCCTTTACAGCTGTGAGAAGAGTGTGGAGATAGAACCGTTCCCCTGAGGCTGGATGAACATAGAACATTTGACCAATGGCAACCTTTCGCTCCTGAATTTTCCACCTTCTGTTTCCTCTGTTGATCCAAACAACTTGAAAGTGCATAGGAAAGTCCTGGTAGAGATAATTGTGTGCCTCTGGAATTTGTTCATTTGCCCTGAAATAGGCAGTCAAAGTGGTGTTCCTCTCAGCTGCCTGAGCAACAACTTGCTGAAGATCTGGAGCATGCTGCTCATCCCAGGAGATCAACTGTTGGTTTGGAAGATGGACTTGCAGTCGAACAACACTTGGAAGCTCCTCATGCATATGGAAATGGTAGAGTCTCCAGAGAGCTTCACAGGCAGACACATAGCGAGCATCAAGATATTGTTTGACCTCATCCTGAGATGTTCTAAACTCCATAGTTGTGCGATCATGGCCTTTGTACACATATTTGTAGATGTACTTGATGGCTTTGACTGAGGAGATGCACTCAACATTGATGTGACAGTGATATTTCCAGATGAGCCATGGGGAATGGGGTACCACCCAGCGATTGTCAACCTCTTTTCCATTGACTATATGTTGCTTGCCATCATTTCGTCTCCGAAGGTTAGTATAAGAGTCATCACTGACAGTGGTCTGATCTCGGAATGGCTTTGGAAAGCTTTTAGAGCACTTGTTTCCATCCATGCAAGGTGACTGAGGATTCTGGGTGCCACATGGATTGTGAACCATGAATTTTTTGACTAATTCATAGAGCTCAGGCTGTTCCTGCTCATTTGGAAACTCAGCAGAAATGAGTGAGTCAATGTCCTCAGGAGTTTGAAGCTTGTGTGCAGGATCTAGAAAGAGGATGAGATGCATATGAGGGAGACCACGCTTTTGAAATTCTATTGTCCACACTCTGGCAACTGTGCGCCCCATAACACCATGCTTTTCCAGATCCTTGAGCAGCTGAGTAACTTTTGCATG
Organism: Laccaria bicolor S238N-H82; assembly: GCF_000143565.1. Taxonomy (NCBI): domain Eukaryota; kingdom Fungi; phylum Basidiomycota; class Agaricomycetes; order Agaricales; family Hydnangiaceae; genus Laccaria; species Laccaria bicolor. The sequence goes on from NW_001889879.1 coordinate 1,151,738, forward strand.
GAAGACACGAACAACCAAATCAGGACAATCAGCAGCAGTTTGTCCAGGAAGCAGTTCCTGAGTAACCTCTGGCCAATTGGGATTTGCAGTGATGGTGATGAAGAGATCAGCACCATGAAAGTGACGATTGATTGCAAGAGCATCCTGGCAGTTTTGGATCATATAGCGTGTACCTCCAACAAATGTGGAAGGAAGAATGGTGCGCTGCCCTATTTCATTTGCTGTTGCATCTGATGCCAGAGCATCAACGACACCCTGATATAACTCTGACCGTAATTCTCTTTGGTGGAACTGGATGTACAGCAAACGTGCCTGTTCACAGAGTGCCCATGCATCAACAATATACTCCTGAAAAAGCTTGCCAGCCATAAAAATATGGGGTGATTCATCATGGCGGGGATGAAGGCGGTAGCGAAAGTATTCTGTTTGAGTGATATACTTTCTCTTCTTTGTGGGCTGAACCTGGCCTTCATTGTTCTCTCCTGCATCTGGATCAAGCTCTTCTGCATCTGGCACCATCTCTCCACCTCTGTATTCAATATGTGGATGCCATCCCAGCTGGCCTGTTGGGAAGAGAAGAACATAGTGGAGTGAAACATAGAAGGGATGCCTTTGATCAATCTGGACAAATGCTCCATCCTTTCTTCACAAAATGATATCTCTGTCCCCCTGTGGCTGTTCCTCACTGCCAGGAAGAATTACAGCAATCTCATTTGATGTGGCAGTTGGAAGATTGTAGCGACGACGATCACAGGATTTGTCAAATCGAAGAGCAATATTACACTCTTCATTTTGCCCCATGTCATGTGTGAGCTCATATGCCTGCTGATACATTTGAACTCCTGGATGTTTACGCCACAGCATATCCTGAAGCTTCTGCATTGTTTCACGATGAAGAGTGTTGTTGGCCCTATGTCCCATACGGTAGTCGAGAGCCTCTGCAGGATCATAGATATATAGCTGAGCATATGTGGGATGTGCATTGGGGGCAGGGTGCAATGATCCTGCCTGATGAGTAAGTTTGCCATGAATTTTGAACACATATGGCCCTCCACCCTGATTGACAGAATCATCTGTTTTGCATCCCAGAGATGTCATGGCCAAAGCATTATTGTAGTGACGAATGTCTTTACGAAAATTCTTTGCAATATCATCAGTTCCAGTAAGCAATTCAAGAAGCTCTGGAGGAGGCTCATGCAATTTTGGAAGATCAATCTTTCCACTAAAGCAGCACATGCCAAACTTTATATTATTTTGGCGTGAAGAAGATAGCTTCTCATCCATCCAATGAAATGCACCACATTGAGAGCAGACCACATTCATATGCCCTAAATCATGTACCTGCCAGGTAGGACTAAAGGGCCTTCATGCTTCAGGAATTTGAGCAACTGCTGCAGGTGGTGGCATAGGAAGAGGATTTGGTGCAAATGGGACTGGGGGTGGAGGAACAGGTTGAGGTAAAGTCATTCCAGGAGCAGGAGCAGGTAGAGGGGGTTCTTCAGGAGGAGGATCTGAATCAACATGCTCTTCCTTTCCCTGGTATGCAGGTAAATTGTGAAACTGCAGAAAATATATATTAAACTCTGTAAGAAACACCCAAATATATCATATCAACATACCAAATTAGGATGAGGAGGGGCCAGAGCCTGGTAAGCAACTTGAAGATGTGCAGGTAGATTGGGATACTGGAAAAAGAATTAAACTGTGACAAACACTGAGATATATCAAATCAACATACCATGGCAGCAGGTGCAGGTGCATTGTGCTGAGCTGGTGGTGGATGGACTACATTAGGATGTGGATGAACCTGATGTCCATGACCACGGCCATGGCCTTGACCTCGACCTATCTGAACAGGAATAGGTGGAAGTGCAGCAAGCTGCTGAGCTAGAGCAGCTGGTAGATGATTATATTGCTGTCCATTGTATACAACAGGAGCAGGAGCAGGGTGTGGGGCATGCAGAGGTAATTCTAAATTATTCAGAGCAGAAACAGGTGGAATAGCAGCAAGTTGTTGAGCAGGAGCAGGAGCAGGAGCAAGAGCAGGAGCAGGAGCAGGAGCAGGAGCAGAAGCAGGAGCAGGAGCAGGAGCAGCTAAAAAAGGATCATTTCCAGGAGCAGGATCTGGGGCATGCTGAGGTATTCTCAAATCAATAAGAGCAACATGCTCTGGGGAGTGCACACCATGAGGAGCACGACGATGCTGGGGGCTATCCAATGTGCGATTGTCACGTTCTGCACTCTGTGCAGCAATTCGAACTCGTCGAGGAGTATTCAGAGGAGTTTCAGACCTTCAATTTTAGTTATATCAGTTTCAAGACTGAAAAATCTCATCAATTAGATACATACATCTTGAGAAATCAAATATGCTGGGGTTTAAGGATGAGGACAGTCTCAAGGTCCTGACATTCAATCAGGCAAAGGCAGAGAAAAAGCAAAATCGGTGTGAACAATGGTAGTTGATAATGGAGCAACTTCCAAAAAGGAAGGATGGGCAACTGTAAACCCGCCCACCAATCTCCCTACACACTGTGCCCAGAGAGTGGTCCAAGACTAAGTCTTGATAGCAACCGGCAGACACTCGTAAAGAGAGGCCAGGGAGGTAGGACTTCACTGGGCTTCACCTTGGTCTTCTAATTCTCCCCAAAACCCAACTCACAACAGGAGCAGGAGCAGAATCCTCACCCACCCCAAGTATACCCTGATTGGAAAATCCAAGTCAGGGAGAAAAGTCAAAAGATCTGGATTGATAGATAGAACTGGTCAAAAAAGAAGATATGGTGTAAAATGAGCCTAAAATGATTCAAAAAAAGCGAAAATACACTGACAAAGACCCCCACACAGATGTGGTGGGTGAAAAAAAATGGTGCAAAAAAGCGAAATTGAATGGTTGGAAGGTAAGATGGGGGCAGGAAACACCAATGCAATGTGTTGTGGTGGAGGAAATTTAACATGTGGCTACCTTGTGTTTCTGCCCTTTGTTTGTTGATAATGAGGGTTATTTGTTACCGACACACTCAAGAATGTTGCTTACATGATCTATTACATAATTCTTAGTAAGCGTTGTACATTTATATATAGGATTGGCAGCAGTCATTAGCAAGATAATTGCTTATGTCAGATTCAGTTTTGTATCTGATCAGAATAACTAATCATACTGTCACGGCAGTTAGCATCAACGAGACCAATTAATTATTAGTGGTTAGCAGTAAGGAGTAAGCATTGGTAGAAACAACTAATTATCAGTCAGCATTACTAATAATGATTTGTACTGGTGCATAATTTACTTACCTGTTAGCATTACAATTGGTTGGAAATTCTGTCAGGATCAGTTTTGTATATCTGATCAAGATAACCAGTCATACTGTCACAGATAACATAAATGAGACCAATTAATTATTAGGGGCTCCCAGTTAGCAGTCAGCAGTTGGCATTAATAAGAACAATTGACTATTTGTAGTTAGCCTTCAGCATTCAGCAGTTAGCATCAATAAGAACAATCAATTATCAGCAGTCAGCATTCAGTGTGCCACTCAATTCTGTGCCACTCAACTATGTGCCACTCAACTCCACGCCACTCAATTCTGTGCCACTCAACTTCATGCCACTCAATTGCAAAATATGCAGCTCCAGCACCATACCAAACTCCAGCACTGCACCCAACTCCAGTGCCATACTCAACTCCAAAATCCTTGTCCATCTGCAAGTTATCCCTGGATGCAACCCCCTCTGCACCTTCACCAAACCCTCAGGTGCATGAGAGGTTCCTTCTTAGGATGGTTCTTCACAAGCACTTCAGCCAGGATAAGTTGTATATCTGATCAGGATAACTAGTCATACTGTGACAATTAGCATCAATGAAACCAATCAATTCTTAGTGGGTAGCAGTTAGCATTAATAAGAACAATTAATTATTAGTGTTACCAGTTAGCAGTTAGCAGTCAGTATTGGTAAGAACAATTGATTATCAATCAGCAGTCAGTCTACTCAACTCCATGCCACTCAACTCTGTTCCACCCAATTCTGTGCCACTCAACACTGTGCCACTCAATTCCATGCTATGAACAAAGAATTATTAGCAGTTAGCAGTCAGAAGTCAGCAGTTAGCATCAATAAGAACAATTGATTATTACCAGTCAGCATTAATCAGAATAATTAATTGTCATATACCAACTCCATGCCACTCAACTCTGTTCCACCCAATTCTGTGCCACTCCACTCTGTGCAACTCCACTCCACTCATAAGGTGGCAATCCAACAATATGACAAGTGGCTGACGTGGTCACGTGTCATCACTACATGGACAATCTCCCCTATCCCTCTCTGTCAACTCTTCGTCCCTCTCCATGACGCTCATGGGATTTTTATTCTTGCTGATAGCTGTTGAAGTTGAATATAGTGACCTCAAAACTCTCATTGATGCCACTCCTGTAGAAACTGCAGCCGACAATGATCTGTTCCTCAACCTTATGGGAGGCACACTTCCACACGACAAGAAAAAAACATAAAGTGGTAAAGGCCATCACCTTTTGTGCAATCCAGTATGTCCATTCAATTTTCAATTATTGACACTAATCACTCAGCTAAATCTCTGTCATTCCATAGCCTTGCAGGTGCACTACTCCTTGCCATCCAGCTCAATCAAGAAAATTATCAAACGTTCCAGGCCCTTGCCTTCTTCAGCTTCTGCTTCTTTGCTCCGGCCTTGGTGGCTGCCAATACTTTTCAGTCCACTTTCGGGGCCATTGGCAAGGCTGTAGCAATAGACTGGGTGTGCATTCGTTGATGGTGATGTGTAAGTCCCCTTCGAAGACCCCATTCAGTTTATCTGAGAACGCTCTAGACTGTCAGGACCTCCAGGTGGTGTAGATTCCTCTTGTGGCATGCTCACATGCTCACAAGAGAGCAGGCCACCTTATGAGCACTACTCAACTTGTACTGTTTCTCTGTCCATTCATCAGTTTCAACAGTGCAGTGGTTATATTATGTGGTGCAATCTCAGTCATTTATGTCAAAGTCGTTGAAGGATCAGCCATTGCCTTTTGCAAGAAGGACAGTTGTCAAATATCACTGCTGACCTTGGGACTTGTATGCCTTGGCCTCAACACCTTTAGAGTTCTGGTGCTCTATGTCATGTTCTACTCCTACTTTTACATCGTGTTACGTCCACCCCAAGATCCAGGGGCACCGGCGGCTAATGCAGGTGTCAGAGGGCTGGGTGGCCTACAAGAGTCGTTGGATTGGGGTGGTTCACAGGAATCATTCCATTCACACAGGGGAGAATTGGCTATTTGGCTAATAGGCACATGAGTAAGCATATGTTGATTGGAGGCATTAATGCTCTCCCATATTCTTCCTATATGCCTACTGTGCGTGCAGATTTAAAATTAAATTCAGGTAAGCTCCAAAATGCAAATATCATGGGATTCCTGATCACACACAAGGGGCAAACAGGTTTTGTCGCCTGGTAAAGAGGTAATAAAAGGCAGATAATTATGTTAAATAGCTGATTCCATGTTAGTATCAAAAATGTGCATATAAAAAAGATTCATCATTATTTCAACTTTGCAGCCACAAAAAGGTGATATCATGTATGTAAAATATTTATTGGTGGTTTATTGGTGCAGGCATGACTGAAAAACAAAAGAAATTTTTGCCAGGGAAGGAAGATAAAGAAAGACCCTGTTTTACTTTGGCAACAATGATGAGGCAACTATTTAATGTCATTGAAAGATCTTTCTGGCCTAAGGGAACAGGAACAAAGAATTAAAATTATCTCTCAAATAAACCACCAATAAATATTATGATATCACCTTTTTGTGGCTGTAAAGTTGAAATAATGAATCTTTTTTATATGAACATTTTTGACACTAATGTGGAATCAACTATTTAACATAATTATCTGCTTTTTATTACCTCTTTACCAGGTGATGAACCCTGCTTGCCCCTTGTGACAGATAAAATATGCCCATTAAAAGAATATGTGGCTGATTTGTTCATTTATTATGTGACCACAATGTGCCCAATGGGTGCATTATGGTCACATGCTTGTTGTATTACCATGCTAAAGTAGATATGCACACACAAATGCAATTAACATGGGACTGCTAGGCTTATGTATATTGACATATCAAATAAAATGCTCCCAATATAATCAGCAGGCAAATTGAAAAGCCACAGAAAAAATGTACCCATCATGCAGGCAAGATGTGGATGTCATGCACATGCTGAGAAAATTTATTATCTGAGCATCATTGAAGTGATGGTAACATTCTGATTACATATAAAATATTCATCCACCCCTTAATGATACACCACCCCCATTTGATACACTTTAGACTAGCAAATAGCTTGCTCAATACTAGGCCGATTTTTACAAAACAAGTTGTAACAAGTAGTACAAACTCATATTTACCACTGTACATAATTTGGATGCAATTGAGGCAGAATTGGCAAAGCTGTGGAGCATACAAAATAGGCTGTTTTTCAGAAATAGCCAAATACAGTCACACCCCTCAATGATACACCCATAATCTTAGTTTTTCTCTGTGAAATGTGGGTCAAATGTTCTGAAATTTGGTATGGTCATAGAAGGGCATTTATCTGAGATTTTCTTGTAGTTTTTGTAGAGAAATGTTGTGCTCAAATCTGTTGAAGTTAATTTCTCATTTTGGGTGTATCATTAGCAGGTGGATGACTGTAGTGGCACATGAAAGAGATATCTTGGTCACATTTAAGATGTAATGCTTCCATTTGCTTCAAAAATGAATACAATATTTTCTTGGCAGTACCATTTATAATAAGCCTGATGTAGCCATGTAAAGTATAGCAAATGATCAAAAAAAAATACACTTAACATTTGCCCAGGAAACACATTGAGAAGAAAAAAAAATCTAACCTCATTATATACATTTTAAGAATGCTATCATCCTATTAGATGGGGTAAATTTCAAATTTTGAAAGAATGCAGTTGTCACCTATGGCACAGAATTGAGTGGCATGGAGTTGAGTGGCATGAAATTGAGTGGCACAACGCTTCCCATGCCCAAGGTTACTAGCTTTCACCTCCGCCTGAACATGTTCCTCATCATACTCCTCAACATGACAAAGTTCGGGATCTTAATCCTACATTTCTCGCAACCTTGATGGAGTCACATAGCCCATTAAACTTGGATTAAATGTTCCATCCTTGGACCACACAATAAGCACTTCATCTTGGACTGCAATCACGCAAGGTGGGCAAGCAAGTATCAAGACTGGTTAGTGGCCAACCAGGATCAAGATGTTGAAGAACCTCGTTGCCGATATCCTTGTGGTACAATCTTCTTATCGATAGTTTGAATGGTCGCTGAATGCCAATATTGCAAGGTTGAGCATCACCCGTACAGCCTCCTGGCACGTAATTAAGAATGATCATTATCATTGGGTGTTGTTGATTAACCTGGGTTTTAAACTTTTCAGAGTGATCAGACCAAAGGGATTTTTGGGAGGATGGTAGTAGACTGTAGATGGTAGTGACTTGTCCAAGCTGGGTCTTGAATTCCCCATCAAAGTAAAAAATTTGTTGTCAACAAATGATCGCATATTGTTGTCTGATTTGATTGATAATGGATGGCTCCAGCAGAAAGCCTTTCTTGAGCAAACTAGTACTGTTGGAGTGCTTCAAATCGCTTCTAGAACTTGTAGAAGCCAATTGTGCACTATGTTCTGGAGCATTTCCAAAAAAAAAATTGGCCTGCGCCAACCCACGGTCCGACATTCAAATCCAGTAAGAGGAGCCTCGCTCCCTAATGAAATGGTACACTAGCCAATCTCACACCTAAGTCTGTATTTATATACCATTTCTAATGGGGTCTACAGCCTTCTCTGCAATACTCTACATTTGCAGATATATTCAATGCAACTTTCATGTCTTTCAGGCTGTAAGGGCCAATTAACCAATGAGCCACCAGGAAAACACGGTGGCCCCCCCTTATTCCCATCTTGTACATGAAATGCTTGTAATCATCTCCAGACTGCATGATGCTATGGTGTTGAATCTCAACCTTCAAGCGAGCATGATCTGATTAATAACAGGGTATTGCCATGTATGCCTGGATGGCAGGTACCAGGTCTCTGGTTGAACTTGTCCTCTAGCATATTTTGTTGGCACGCAAACTATGTCAGCGATGATAATATCAGAATTGCACTCCGCCACTTGCACTACCCCAAAAATTCTGTACTGACGCAGAATCATTTCTGTAACTACGATGAGTGGTGATGCCCTGTCAAAAGATAAAATTACATATGGAGCATTGAATCACTTTTAACATCAAACTCACTGCATTTCATCCCTGTTTTGCCCACCAAGCCATCGGGAGGAACCACCAAAACCGAAGCTTTGATTGCCCCACGATCTGGAAGCCATCTCACAGGAGGTGGGTCAGGGGTGGGTACAATTGCTTTGGAGCAGCATTGGAAGAAAGGCATAATGCATGGTGCTTGACTTTTTTTTCTGACTTGTAAATTTAATCAGCATTTAGGGGGTTGGGTGAGGTTGTCATGATTCTGAAACCTTGCTCACAGATTTGAGTCCTCTTGAATTAGGTCCCCCTATTACATAAACCTAAGATGGGGTGCTTTACATAAGCAAGCCCACTACCGCCCACTCAAGATGGACTGTAGTGGAGTGGTGTCATGACATTGGACGTGTTATCGAAATCTGACTTTGTAAGTAGTGAAATGTAAGGTGCCCGATTGTGAATCCAATTCTTGTGCGGTCCTCCTTCATCTAATCCCTCAGCGCAGCTGGCTTCCATTCTTGCTCTTGTTGGCAGACACAGAGTTTACTGATACCCTTTTCGACCATGGCATTGTCGACCCCTTACCACATATAGTTCAACGGAGGTGCACTCAAGGGGATCAATCCATGCTTCAGATTTTATGCCTCTGGGACACTGTATAGGCCTCACGTGTGTGCCAACATTTGTTCTCCTGTATTCGCACTGATGTCACTTCCAGATTGACGGGACATGGCCAGCTTCTGCGCTAAATGCCATGACCTCCAATCGTCACCTTTGTATGTCCACAATTCAGATCTGACAGTGTACTCACACCTCACACTTCTTATATACCTCAATGACGACTTTGAGGTTTTATGTACAACATTTTTCTTGCCATCGCGTTGATTCTTTTTTCCCTTTTTGACCCACAAGTTACTGAAGCCATTCTTATAGGGCAGTGGGAAGTAGTCATTTGGACTGAGGTATTGCACGAGGTCGATAAGAGTGAACAAGTTGATGTGTCAAAGAATTGAAGGTTCGTGCAAGTTGTATGGCTTGATCCTGACTCATCGTTTGGTGGCAGGTTTTAAATGTATCATAACAACACATCTGTATCATAGACATCCTTTGTCGCATTTGCAGACCTGTCTGTAACCGAGGTTTAGACTCATCCGGAAAATTCCTAGTAGACACCTGTCTACAAGCCACCCCAACCCATATCACTCCAACCTGCACTAGCACTCTCTCTTGACTCCAGACCAACACCCGCCACAAAGCCAGGTTATGTGAAAATGCATAGTGGCTTCTTGGGTGTTTAAACGTTTATGATTGGCTCCCTTTGGTGGTGCAATATTGCACCAGGGGGGTGGCGGAATGTGGAAAATGTACCAACACTCCCTATTTCTTTTTCATGGGTTTGGCTGACCTCCCCCCCTCCTCCTCCTACTATATAAGGTATGTTTTTCCAAGTTCCAATGTTTTATTGAATCTTTTTTTTTATCCAATGGTATCTACCTTTCAATTCAGAACCCACAAACTTTCATATCACAGTCATGCATGCAAGTCTTTGCACGAAGGAACATAAGTGAGCGAAAGTGCAATTTTACAAACTCTCAACAGTGCATTTACATGCGAAATCTGGGGGTACACTCCCTTCACTGTTGCAAATGTTGTAACTAGTACCTTGCTGGCTATCACCTGGCATGGGGTGGCTATCACCTGGCTTGGGGAGAACTTAGTACACAGATTCCATGCATCAGTAAGATAGGAAAATAGATTCCAGGTTTTTGGTGATTTCCTCTGGTTTCCAAGTTCCTGGAAACTAGGAAACCTGATAAGCCTAAAAACAATCCCAGTACTTTTTAGAACTATTTTTACATTAATAATAGCTTATTTACAATTACATAGATTCCAGGTGGTAGTTGCTCCTACTAGTGTTGTTGTGCAACCCCCAAGAAGGGCAATGAGTCCCAACCAACGCCGAGGACCAGTCGTGGTCCCCTGCATTTGCTCTGTCATTTGTCAGGTTGTACATTGTTGGTCCGATGACGATGAAGGACAACATGGGTTGTTCCTCGTTTGGTTGCCACGTCGCTGACAGCGACATGGCACCTGAATTCAGAGTCAGACAAGGGAATGGGGGGGAGTACTAATGTAGGCTTACCTGGATTGGCACAGAGGACTTAGAGGACCTAGATGATGATGACAATGTGTGTCATCACCATCATTGTTGCCTTGTGTCTGCCTCCACTGTTCGTTCATTACTAGGCATCCAGCTGCTGGTTGTCGTGGCCAAGAACGGAGACCATTGCCCCCCTGCGAGCCGCTGCTCACAGGGGGCTTGGAGTGTCGATGTGGTGGGTGGGTGATGTCATAATCAGGTGATGCCTCAAGGGGAGGTGGGCACTGGGTGGGCTGACATTGATGGTGGAAGTTGTTGTTGTGGGATTGTTTTCAGAGGTTGGTTCCACTTTGGAGTGCAAACATGACCACATGGTCTGTGTGCAGCCGCAGGGTATATAATACCCATCACACAACCTTTCTTAAGTATACATTTATTAGGGATTGTCACAGGTAACCTCCAGGTACTTAGGGCCATACCCGTACCCCTACCCCTGGAAACCTGTACCTGCAGCCATGGGTACGGGTTTTGGTGGGTAAGGGTATGGATTTTGGCGGGTTAAGTGGGTTTGGTGGGTCTTACGTGTTTGGCTCCATGGGTACTGTATTTTCCTCTTATTCTTGGTCATAAAGATAAATAATATCAAATTTTGGTGTACAAGTAACCTATGAGACATGAAGACAATTGTAACTACATTCTAATCAACTATAGCATCCCAATTGGCTGTGAGATCCTCCTCAGCAGCGTCAGCTGGAACCTCCGCCAACATAGCAACTGCCCTCACACTATGGGAGCAGCTTATAGGCATTTTGAGTTTGCAGGTCAAAGACGTGCCACGTATTGAGGGTTCATTGGTCAAAGCCACGCTGTGGGTTCTGACTGCAGCTCCTAGGCTCAAGGGATTACAAAATTACCAGTCGCAGGTCAAAGACATGCCGCAGATCAAGGGTTCGCAGATCGAAGACGTGCCCTGAGTTGTCATCAACTCTTTAATGTATTCTACATCAATACTATTGTAAGTACATGGTAATACTACTACTAATACTAGAAGGATAGTTGGGAAAAAGAAAAAGAGTCACGAAAAACGTACCAGCACTATATATCCGAAGTACTTTAGGGTGGGTTTAGATTGAGGGCA
>NW_001889879.1:1163474-1374756 GCF_000143565.1 Laccaria bicolor S238N-H82
CGCCTGCCCTCAATGTTCTACACCTGCCCTAAATCTCAACCCACCCTAAAGTGCCTCTTATATATAGTGCTTCATGTCTTTTGCATCTCTTTCCTTATCTGCTTCCCTCCTATCTTGCCACGTAGCCATGCCCCCTTGTATTAGTTAACCCCCTTTTTATATAATTGTCTATATACTTAAATATAAAATCCTTTTGTAATTTAAAATGACCTGTCCTCATAAAAATATACATGTAAGGGATACATGTACAATTTGTAAGGTATTTTATTGCCCCCAGGTCTAACTTGGTAACAATAAACTAGTATTTTTTTGATCTTATTGCCAGACCATGAGCTGTACAAACACTGACTAATAACATCACGGGTATTGCTACAAGTACCTGCCAATCCCTGCCACGGGTATGGGTTTGGTGAGGGTAGTGAATGTCTAACCTGTACCCCTACCCACATGTACCCCTACCCGCAACCCACACGGGTTCTGAAACCTGTGACAATCACTAACATTTATTTAGATTGTGCTTTATATACAAGACTTTCACAAGTTTTAGGGTTTCATAGGTTTTTGCACCTTATCCCCCAATCAGGTTTCCTGAAAAAGGGACATAGGTTTCCCAGTCTCCATGTTTTCAGGTTTTTTGTGGTTTTCTGAGGTTGCCTGGGTTGAGAAACCTCCGGAAACTGAAATGCTCAATTCCTGATGTGTAAAAAGCGGTGCATGGGGATGATCCATCTGCATCATCATTGGAATGTTGATGGTGTATAGGTGATGAGCAGGGTATGTGGGGGTGTTGGAGGCAGATGTTGTGAATGCTAGGCCAGACTTGGGAGCAGGTGAAACGATGCAATCAATTTGCAACAAAATACGTGAGGTCACTATTTTTTTTCGACCTTCGGCCTCAGTGTTGTACAGGTCAGCCTGACTCGAGGTCAGAGACATCACGTCACTGGGGTCACGTCAACTGACTTGACGAGGTCAAGGGTCATGATGGGGGTCAGACCTTTTTTGGAAAGAGTATTGAAGCTCACGCCCATGTTTTTTTTTGTTGTTTTCTTGTTTTTTTTTGTTTTTTTTTTCCACTCATGTTTGAACATTGTGCATACTATGTTTGTTCATGATATTGAAACTTGTTGAGATATTGAAACTTCAGATTATCTTGACCTCCACTTGGCTTAGAATCTTGAAATTTTCAAAGAAGATGTATTTATGCATGTGTTATAGTACCATTATTAGGTTACTCCCTTTCTCTTATCATACAATATTCCCTCTCACTCCATTATCAGTTATTACTCATTTTCTAGTTTTCTCTTTAAATGATTGATCTTAGTTAGCGCATAACATACCCGGACTCGAGCGTTTAACTTGTATTATCCGAATGATGGCATTGTTTGCCTTGTTTGTCTAACCTAGCATAGCCAAACAATCCAACCAAATACATCGAACAAATAGCTATTAATCCAGTGACTCACAGAACAAGGAACTTAGCAGAAGGTTCTATAACCTTCCTCTATGATCTGGAATTAGTTGTAAAATGTATTTAACATGTCCTTAAGACAAGATGGAATTCATCCTTACTTTTTACCCAAAGACACAGTGTGACTTAAGATCTTGAGACAAGACTAAGTAGTGACTATACAAGTGTTTGGTAAAGCCTAGCGCTATCAAACTACTTAATCAGAAATCGTTAAAGTCTTCGTACTAACGTTTCCAATTAACGTCGCTCATCGTCAACATCGAGGTACGTGAGAACTCACGTGATCTAGGGAATCACCCTCTAAACTTACTCGTCGATCTACTCTATGCACGCGGAACAGCATCTATCAACTCACGTAAGTTTCGCTTGATTCCATAAATACTAACAGACTTCGTATTTGCAGGAATACGCCAACGTTAGAATCGACGAACTCTAACAGCATGATATTCATTGTCTCAAAATTTCAGAGAGAGATTCAAAGATTTGTGTTCTGGAGACACTACTTTGTGTTTTTCATTACACCAGACAAACAAAAGTATGGAATGTTCTCTCAGATCCCTCTAGATCGGCTGGACCGTTAATTCTAAAACTTTTCCAATGACATTTAAATGATATGTAAGAGTTCAAATTTAAATTTCTAGAGCTATAGATGAAGTGCCATTGGGAGGAAGGGCAAAATACCAAATGTTGCTTGCAAAAGCGTGACATTTCCGTGACATTTGCCTGCCAAACTGTCATCACCTCTCAGCCAAAATCATGGTGACCTAGCGTGACAACAGTTTCAATATCCTGATATTTTTGAACCCTGAGCACCGGAACGTCTCCGACAGCGAACACAACACATCTACAGTAAAAAAAAGTAGATATTCGTGTAGAAGACAAAAAATTACATTGAATTGTCAAAAAGTCCAAAGGAATTGACAAAGTGGTGAGCCAAAAATCGTGCAACACTGAAAAAGTTTCAATATCATGAACAAACATACAGTCATCCACGTGACAATGTCACATAATCACTCAGTGAAACACTTGGGATGTATTTTGCATCTCCTGGCGGAATGAAAGGAGGTACTCTGCTCAAATTTTTTCCAATCTTCGGATCTAATGCCTGCGGAATCGACCATCAAAAATTCTCGATGAAAAAATCACTTTTAAGTATTGAAACTGCCAAGCAAGCCAGGTAGATCATGGATTTTGGATGTTTTCAATTTTATACAGAGGGCCTCACTGTAAAAATGCTGTACCTGACCATACCACTCATGTATTTAGTGACCAGCATGGGTAATACCACAGTTTTTTCACCATAATGAGCACATCACACTGTATCACAACTGCATCTTGACGAAGAACCCGCACCCACATGTGAAACTTGAAGCTGCGTGCACACCCTCCTTGCCATCGACTCGCGTTTATGGGCTCTCTCTCCACCTACTTGTGTTTACTGAATCTTGATCCATGTATTCATGTACGCAGAGGGTCTATAAACACTTGTTGTTAATCTTAGTGGACATTCATTCGTTCAACGCAGCAGATTTGCTTCAGAAAGATCACCAACCTGCAGCTGCAAGGCTAGCTGCAGGTTTCTGTATGTATACGCAGAGTGGGCCCAATGTTTTACTTAACTTTTAATTGAGCGCCCCTCTCTTCTACCTATGGCTGGCCGAGCCAAATCCGATGTCGACAAGGCTTATGCGCGCAAACGTGTTTATGAGGCTTTGATGGTCCAGGCTGTCGCCGCATACAAGGCAGATCAAAAGAAACCGAAGAAAGATCGTCGTGGATACCGCAAAATCTGCCTTGATTTCGAGAGTCTTCAATTTGAAGAGACTGGTAAGTATATTAATGCTATTCTAAATGACATTCAACTCGTTTTTTTGACAGGAAATCATATCAAACTCAGTTATACAACCTTGAAACGACATGTTGCAGGTGGAATGTCGCGTGAACGAGCAAGTGCGGATCGATCCTGGCTTACTGATTCCGAGGTCGACATCGTCATCGATTTCATCAACGAGATGGCGCATCGTGGGTTCCCTCTCAGTCATGCACGGCTGAAGGAGCATGTCGATGACATATGCAGTGCGCGCCTTGGCGCTTCCTTTCCCATCAAAGGTGTCGGAGAGAATTGGACTTACCGCTTTTCCAAAAAGTACTCCGAACGGATCAAGATCTCACGTTCCCGACCACTAGAAGACAAACGAGGACACGCAACAAATCCACACAACAACGAGGCATGGTGGAAACTTCTTGGGGAGACCATCACAAAATACAAGATCAAAGAGGAGAACACATACGCAACAGATGAAGTTGGAATACAGGCCCAGGGAGGTGGTGAGCGTGAGTATGTTTTCGGCCCTCGTACAAAAGCCGCACCCTACCAGCAGCACTCTGGAACGCATGAAAATATTACCACCATCGTTACGATCTGTGCAGATGGCACAAGCACACCTCCTGCTGTTATCTTCAAGGGGAGTGCCTACCAGGTCAAATGGGGGGAAAATAATCCCCTTAATGCATCGTATGTCATTCTATTCACTATCTTCATGTCTGTAAATAAATCTTCTGCTAGGATCGGATACCAGCAGAAGGGCTGGACAGATGGTGAAATCGGCGCATCCTGGATGAAGTTATTTGAGAAAGCAACGCGAGAAAAGGCAAATGGCAAGTACCGCTTACTAATTGTGGACGGACACAACTCACACTACACGGTCGCCTTTCTCCTTCTTGCTCGCCTCCACATGGTCATAGTCATCTGCTATGTTGTGCATGGGACACACGTCTATCAAGGTCTTGATGTGGTCGTGTTTGCTGTGCTGAAACACTATCTCGGCGTGGAGCGCGATGCACTGCTTTGTACAACTGGGAATGCGATCGACAAAGGAAAATTTCTCCAGGTCATATCTAAGGCCTACATTACCACTCTGACCCCAGAACTCATCAAGACTGCTTTCCGCAAGACCGGCATCTGGCCATTCAATCCCAATGTCATTACTGCTGATATGCTTGCGCCAAGCAAGGAGACATCCATCCAGAGCCACCTTCCTGTCCCTACTTCCTCTCAGCCTGTCCAGATTCTTGCCACCATGTTGAGGGACCTTCAAATTGTGGGAGATACTCCAGATACCGATGCTGATGTTATCTCAGGGAGTCAGCGGGCCGGGCCGTCACCCACACGAAATGAAACAACAGTAAATTCCACATGCACACGCCATTCAACCAGAACCACCACTCACCTCGAAATCCTCGAAGGAGCTGTTGCCGCCCTCAAAAAGACCAACCTTGCCTTCCTTGCCACTCCCACTCCCACTACTGCTGCTGATCCCATGCCTACCACTACCACCCGTACTGTCCAGCAAAATTCCGTTCCCATCAATAACGCAGCAGCGGCATTGGCTATCGTGCCCACTACAGCAAACGAGCTGCTTCTCCTGGCAGCACTTCGGGAATCACAAAGCCAGAACCTTCGCACTGAGGTCCACGCATTTGAGCTCCAGGCATCCAACATCCTCAACGAAGCCTACGCAAAGCGGCTCTGCGCAAAACTGGCGGCACGAGAAGAGAAGCGCAATAAGAAGAAGACCATAAAGCTGGTCGGTGATGGTCTGGCTTGGCTTCTGAGTGGGGACGAGTTCTATGAGCTAGCGCAGCAGAAAGAGAAGGAGATGTGTGAGGTTGCAAGGGAGAAGGAGAGGAAGAAGGATGGCAGAGCGTTGTACAAGGCAGCTGTTGAGGAATGGGAGGTTGTTGAACAGGAGCGAAAGGATGCCAAGGCCGTCACCACTGCCAATCTCAAGAAGGCCGTCAAAGCATGGGAGAAGAAATGGGACGCTGCAAAGGCGAAGGGAACGCGCTTCACCTTAATCAAACCAAAGGGGGATCCAGCCCCGAAAGCCACCCCAAAGCCGAAGTTGAAGGACTTTCTGGGTACCGTAGCCGAGGATCAAGAACCCGAGAGCAGTGGTGACGACGCTGACGAGGGGGGGGGAAGTGCAAGTGTGAGTGGCAGCGATGGAGACAACGACAACGACGACAATGACTGAATGGGCTAGGCGGGCCGGGCCTTGTACCATTGACCCATAATTCTGGTTTCACCTCAGCCACCTCCAATTCCTTCGCCCGGCTCTCAAATCTTGCTCATTTCTTTTAAAATCACTCTCATATTGTAGCTGGGATACACGTTGATACTGTTGTACCTTTTTGTTTGTGAAATTCTATTTATTCCTTTCATCGCATGATTTCTACGATTTGGGTGTGTCATTGACACGTGCATGACTGTAGTACACAAGTTCTCACAGAACCCTTGACCGATCATGACCCCGTCAATCAAACCCAGTCAAAAATGACTCGGGTTGTTCCGAGGTAGATCTGATTGCCTAGAATTGAAGTGATGTAAGGTGTCGTTTTATCGACGGAATCTAATATATAAAGAGAGGACGGTTGACAGTTATTACGTAATAGATCATGTAAGCAGCCTCTTTGTCTTTTACTGAGCCGCGTCAGCGGCGTTTCCCGGGAATGTCACACGGTGTGACCACAACCACAGAACATTTTGTATTGGTAGCTCCCAACCTCATTCTGTAATAGTAAGATCCTGCATTAATTTTTTGTGAGTGTTTTTGTGGTCACACCTCTCTGAGCAGCCTCAATTTCGCTTTTTCTGTACTATTTTTTACCCCCCACTTCATTGTTAGTGTATATTTCTCCTACTTTGAGATCTATGCTGATTAAATTTCAGGTGGATTTTAGTTGCTCTACAGATTTTCATCAGTGGCCTACTGAACTGTAATTTATGGTGTATGGTATAGTGTTGAAAAATCAAAAATTATGGCCAGCTTTGTACTGCTGACTGCAGTTACAGTACCAAATGCAGGACTATATAAGTGTGGATCTAAATGTAACTTTGATGATTTGGATTAGAATAAAAATTTGAATGAGGGCAGGTTAACTTTGATGATTAAGATAAAATGAACTGGGATTGAACATATGCACTGGGAGGTCCAGGGGGCTTGCCCTGACAAGCTGGCCAAGTGCAGCCAGGGCTGCTGCAGGTTAAAGTGTATTTTTGAAAATTTCAAATAAAGTGTAAGTACCAAAACAGGGATTAGTATAACTTTGAGAAACATGTACACCACAGCTATCAGATTTTTATGAGATAGTCCAAGGGACTTCCCTTTGGCAAGCTGGCCAACTGCAGTGAGTGCCAAACCATAGGTGCAGGTCAGAGCATAATTTTAAATTTTCAAATTTAATAAGATGAAAGTACCAGAAGCTGGGGTTTTAGTGGGTATGAGAGTAGGGTGGCCTCCAGGCTGCAACTGCTAGCTTTACACAATGTGGCTGCTCTGAGTCCCACACTGCTCCAGTGTGAGCCTGCCTAGCCACAATTCCTTGGGGTGAGTTGACATTCTTCCAACAGGGTGCAATCCCCTGTCCTTGATGCTTGCGTACAAGGATAACACTGTTAACTGTTGTATGCTACATAGCTTCACCAAAAAAAAAAAGAGAGAGATTGAAAATGTGCACCAGAACTGGAATAAACATATGTACTGGGGGGGACAGCTTGCCTCAGGCATGGCCAAGTGAAGTGATTGCTGTATCCAGGTCTAAGCCTAACATTGATGATTCAGATGAAAGATATACACTAGATCTGGAATAAAGAATATGTATCAGAATGGAGATTGAATATGTGTACCAGAAGTGGGATTAAACATGTGCACTGGAACTGGGATAAAAGATGTGTACCAAAACTGGAATTAAACATGTGTACTGGGGGTCCACACCATAGGTGCAGAAACTGTAACTTTGAGCAACATGTACACCACAACTGTTATATTAGTGGAATGCAGAGTTGACGTGGTGGCCACAACACTATGCTTTTTTTCACCACGCAACAACTTTCCTTAGTGAATCAACTCCAACAGGTAAATGCCCTCACTACAACTGACCATTGACACACCTGCTACAGCTTTGACTGAGTTTCAAATCCCTGATGGCCACATGGCATGCTCTGTACATACCAGATCTTTTACATTGAGGAACACTGTAAAATTCCCAAAATGTGTGAAAATTTCAATCTCTTTCTTACTGAATGGTATCTTTGTTATGTAGAAATTAGGTATGGCATCACATATAGAGGTAATTTAACAGGAAAGTATGTCTCAATTTGAAGTCTGCCCCAAGTCTGCCTGATTGGTTAGGCCCTCAAGACAGAAAGCGATACAAAGTCCAACTTTCACAGATTTTCTGTATTGTGGGATTTAGCGGACAAGTTGTCGTGACCCATTTTAGTGGCTGTGACATCAACTCTGCATTCCACTATTGTATCAGATAGTCCAAGGGCTTGCCTCTGGCAAGCTGGCCAAGTGCAATGAGTGCCACTGTAGGTTAAAGTGTATCTTTGAAAATTCAAATGAAGTGAAATAAAGTGTAAGTAACAAAACAGGGATTAGAGATGGGTACCAGAACTGGAAACAAACATGTGTGCTGGGGAAACAGCTTGCCTCTGGCAAGGCATGACTGAGCAAAGTGAGTGCTGTAGTATAAGTTCAGGTTTAAGTCTAACTATGTGTACTGAAAGTGGGATTAAATATGTGTACCAGAAGTGGGATTAAACATGAACTGGGATAAAAAATGTGTACCAAAACTGAGATTAAACATGTGTACCAGGGGGTCCAGGGGGCATGCCCCTGGCAAGCTGTGACCAGCACCGGAGGCACGGCCGAGCGTTAGCGAGTGCCGCGCCGTAGGTGCGGGTCTAAAGCTTGTCTAATATATAAAGAGAGGAAGGTTGACAGTTATTACATAATAGATCATGTAAGCAACCGTGCTGCAATACTGAGCCGCGTGAGCGGCGTTTGCTGGAAACTCACATGAGTCATGAACAAGTCATGCACAAACAAACCTTTCGCTTCAGTCACGACTCAACCACAACTGCGCAACAACAACAACAACGTGGCAACGCCATGTCACACCACGGCCACAACCACAACACGACGCCCAACGCCAAGAAGATGACCGCCCACAAACGAAGACCAGCCAAAACGGACCACCACCATCCCAAATGGCTCATGAACGACGGACAGCACACACAGGCGGCGACGAACGACAATGACGAACAACGGACAACCCCGAGGACCTGGCACGTCAACGGACGTGCCACGTCGTCTAGACGGTGATGATGCAAGTCGTCGTCACTGTCCCCATCATTGCAGGTGAGCAACATGGCTTCTCTCCCCCCTCTCCTTTTTTCACATGAGAAACAGGGGTCACATCGCCGTTGGCAACAAACACGAAGACGGTGACGATGCATCCACATCAATCATGGTGAGCAACATGGCTCGCCTCTCCCTCTCCCTTTTTCACATGAGAAGCAAGGGCCATGTCGCACTCAAAAAACAAAAACGACCACCTACAAACGAAGATGAATGAGCACCAGCCAATCCCAACCACCATCATCCACCATGGCTTACGAGCGATGGTCAACCACCCACGAACGGACAAAGGCGACAAGGAGCCCAGGTGAGGAAGCTCCCTGCCACCCCTCATTTTACTAATATGCAATCCAGGTGCCACGTCACCGACAGCGACGTGGCAACCAAACGATGAACGTCGTTCGTCATTGTTTACTCTAGGACACCACGGTGAGTAACCCCCATCCCATGTTCATCTGAACCCACCTCACTGAGACACAGGACAATGAAGGAACCCAATGTCGCGATGAGAACGACAGAAGACAAGGACACGGGACAACAACACTACGAAAACACGGTGAATACCCCCCGTCCCACGTTCATCCCTACCCACCTCGCTGAGACACAGGACGACGACGGACCGGCCACATGGGATGACGATGACGTAACGAGGAGGACACAGGACAATGACGCGACGAGAACACAACCCAATGACGCGACGAGGGCACAGGACGATGAAGACAATAACAACATGACCAGGACAAGGGCCAACGAGGGACCAGGGCACAACATGACGCAGAGGGGCCGACGACGTGACAACAACAGCAACGACGACGACGTGATGCCAATGTGGTACGACAACGGACAAGGGACCAGCACCACTACCCTGGATGGGTGATGAGTGCCTGGCACCACGACCATGAATGATGATAAGGCTCACCACTGCCTGTCCATCCCCCTTCTTTTTAACATCCCCCTTTCCTTAAACATTTAATGTAGTAGAATACTTCCTATGTAATTATCAAATACACTTCAATTTTACCTGTTTAAAGTTGAATGTCATAAGGAATTCTGAGGATGAACTTAGCAGCATGGGATACTTAGGTAAATTGTGTTTGTGAAAGTTCTGCAGCTTAGGTTATAGGCACTTTGACAATGCCAGACTCCTGTAGCCTTTGTCCGTCCCCTCAAATGTTTATCGGTTAACACATGAATTTGCTCAGCCATTTTGCTGTAAGTACATAAATAGTCAAGACTCAAGAGGCCACTTTAGAACCTATCTAATGGCCCTATTGATCTGTCAAAGACGGATCCAATGTGCACCCCTACCTGAAGTATAAGAACTGGGATTAAACATGTGTACCGGGGGGTCTAGGGGGCTTGCCCCCAGCAAGCTGTGACCAAGCACCAAAGGCATGGCCGAGCGTTAGCGAGTGCCGCGCCGTAGGTGCGGGTCTAAAGCTTGTTCTATACAAATAGATTTGAGTTCGATCCAATTCGATATTACACTATGTAAGCCATGTAAGCAGCACGGTTTTTAGTGTGGGTCAGCCTTGCAAATCGCCTGAAATATATCTAACTCGATTGATGCTCACACAAGCCACGCAAATCGACCATAGTCGCTGTGACTCGGCCTGATCAGAGTTGATTTTCACCAGGAATCAAAGTCAGGTCACTCGACGCCGGGTCAGGGTCTGACCTCGTCAGACCCGGGTCATGACAACACTGTTCGGCCTGACCGAGGATATACAAGAGACGACACATACACACGTAGCAACAACGACACATTCCCGATTTGGGCAGCCGGAGTTTTAATCCCCCTAACCACTCACCTAACCTTCTAATCTAACCGAGAACGCGCTACCGCGCGGAGAGAATATATCCCTAAACCTAACCATTAACCCTAACCTCCTAACCTTACCCTAACCTCCTAACCCTACCGAGAACGCGCTACCGCGCGGGGAGACCGAAGTAAGAGCGCGCTACCGCGCGAAAAAACACTAACCCTAACCAAACCCTAACACTAAGCCCTAACACTAACGGCAGCTATTCGGCATGTACTTCGGAGTGTCAAAAATATCAAATTTGATGGGAGATCAACGACACATCGTCATGTGCCTAGGTGTGTTGGGTGTCTCTTCTTGTCCGTCCTGGGCCTGACCCCCCCAGCCAGTGTACGGGATCCACGTTCCGCCACCCCCTTGTATTGCGCTGAAAATGCGCATCTCAGAAGCGCCTTACATCACGATCACGGGGTGTGAAGGGTTCCCATTCTATTAATATTCTTCCACGTTCCTCTCAACCATCATCGTGCCATTTGCACTTCGTGTTTCTCAACCTCGCGTCGCTCGTCGTTGCAAGCGTTTCTAACACATCACTGACTTGCATTCCACATGCCTTGGGATCCCGTACGACTGAATGACGGTAAGGGACTCTAACTCATTGCATCCACCACTACAACCTGATTATTATTTTCGTAGGTCATTCGATTCCAGGCATCGCGTATGCCAAAAACCCCCCTTCAGTCCCAGGGTAGTTCTTAACACAACTCTCGAGATAGGTTCGGAACGTGGAAACTCGGCAATGGACAAAGTTCAGTGGACCAAGTTGATCAAGCTTTGTCCGTGGGATTCAGTCATATCGGTCAGTAAGGTTTTGCTCTAGCTTTTCAGTTTGTTTCTAACTTTCAGGCTTTTAGACACCGCTCAGTTCTACGCAAACGAAGAACAAGCCGGCATCGCCATACGTGAAAGTGGGTTGGCGCGAAGCGACATCTTCGTGACGACCAAGTATTCGGGGGTTGGCGGGTTGGATATCGAGACTTCCGTTCAGAACAGTTTGAAGAAGGTGATACATACATGCTTATCGTGGGCGTACTTGTTGCTCAACACTTTCCGTTGTAGCTCGGCCTAAGTTACATCGATTTGTATCTTATCCATCAACCCTACCTCGCTCTTCCTGATATTCCAACCACTTGGAAGAAGATGGAAGCGCTCAAGGACCAGGGCTTGGTCAAGTACGTGCTCTATATTTCCTCAGAACCTCAATACGAAAGATTTGCAGGAGTATCGGCGTCAGCAATTTTGAAGTATATCATCTAGAAATATTGCTTGCCTCTGCCAAGATCAAGCCAGCTGCTAACCAGGTGAGAAGAATATGTTTTCATTCTATTCATGTATAACACCTGTGTAGATTTTGCTCCATCCATACGTCAACGCCAGGCAGGCTCCTCTCCTTGAATATTGCGCGGCACACAACATCGTTGTCGAAGCGTACAGCGTGCTTATGTACGTGTTTGAAACCCCCTCGTACTATATCTCCAATATGCTGATTGTCCTTCTAGCCCCGTTACAAGCCAGCCTGGTGGTCCAGTTGACGCGCCTGTCAACTCAATAGCTGACAGGCTTGGTGCAAGTGCGGATCAAGTTCTCCTAGCTTGGGCTAAAGCAAAGGGGGCGGTCGTCGTCACGTAAGGAACTTTTGCACATTACACAGTCTGCCTCAGACGCATGATCAATCAACTACTAGGATGAGCACGAAGAAGTATAGGCTAGAGGGATATCTCGCTGCAGGGGATCTGCGTTCGTCCACTTCTTTTGTTCTCAAACGAGAGCTGATGGATCTTTTCACTCTGCAGTTCTTACACCCGACGATATTGCCAGAATCGACGAGGCAGGCGCGAAAGGCCTCAAGCAGAACCATGCCTTTGCGTTTATGCGCCGACTTGCTTTGGTTGCTTTGGCGGGTGGAGCTGCGCTGGGAGTCTGTGGATACTTGGGTATTGACTTGTTCTGACGTTCGTTCCTGAGGAGGTGTATGATATAAAGTTTAGGCATGTTCCTTCAGCATCAGCATGTATTTTATTCCAAGAACATTGAACGACAGAAATTTCATTTCGATCCCTTCTTCCCCTTCCTCTCCCTCCGTTTCCTACCAATGATAGAACCGAGCTTGTTCACCGGTTTCACTGATTCATCCTTCACAGGTTTCGAAATCGTTTCTTTCGCCTCTTTGTTTTGTTTTCCCCTCTTCTTCTTTTGATCGTCCCCTTCTGACAACTTTCGTTTCTTCGGGGAGGGCTCGTCAATTTCGTCTTCCTCCTCCTTGTCCTCCTCCTTCTCCACTGCCGCCGTTGAGGGCTTTTCGTTCTTTTTATGCAGGGTTTTCGATTCAGGTGTCTATATTTCAGTGAATCAGGACATCAAGAAAGAAAGGTAAGATAGGAAAGAAAACACACACACCTGCAAAGACCTCTCCAACGCCGCCTTCCTCCTCTGCACAACCTGCACATTCTCAATCGAAAACTCAACAATCAACGTCCCCTTTGCCTTCCTCTTCTTCCCCCCACCCTCCCCACTCTTGACGCCATCAATCTCGTCTTTGATGCGTTTTATCCTAGCTTCGTCCCTCCCGCCCTCCGCTGGCTGCTTCGACTCGAGCTTCAACAACACCTCCAACTCGTCCCCCCACCACTCCTCAAACAACTTCCCCACCTCGGGGTTATTGTTCGCCCACCTCAACAGGCGAAGTGCGTCGGCGTGTTTGTTCATCTCGACGAATCCGTATCCTTTACTCCGGCCTTTTCCCGTGACGGGGTCGACACGTTCGAGTTGACGGACGATTTTGGTTTGTTTTATGGGTGTGTTGCGGGATGTGAATTTCCCCTTTTTCTTTTTCTCTTTCTTTTTCTCCTCCGAGGCGTCCTGTTGATCGTCGTCGTCAAGAGCAGGTTCCTCAGAAACAAGTTCATCGCCTGTCAACCCCACCCTGGCGCCCTTCCCAACTTCCTCTTCGAACGCTTTTATAGCATGTAAAGCGAGCTTCTTGAGCATTCGTTCCGTTACGAAGATAGGTATCTGACGGATACTCAGGCGTGTTTTGGATATGAATAGGGAAGGGTTGGATTTAAGCAGTGCGCGACGGGCATTGAATGAACTCGTCCTTTTCTCTACTTCGGCGGGAGTGAGGTATTGGGCTGAGGGTGTGTTTGGCATTATCACTTTACGCCAACAAAAACAAAAACAAAAGTCAGCATGTGCAGTCACATATATAGGAAAAAGGAAGGGGCGCTCACCTCCTTCACGAAGAAGGTACATATTCCGCTTATCAGCCTTCTCCCTCATCCTCTCTCCCTCCTCCTTCAACTTGCCAGCCACATCCCTAGTAACAGCCCTAACAACATCCAACGTCCGCCCATGCAACACAAGACTCCTCGCGAGACTCGAGCTGGGGTCAGGCGTCAATATCGAGGGTAACACAAACGGGTTTTTCTTCTTCTGCGTTATTGTGGAGGAGGTACCAGCAACACCGGTCTGGGCCCGCACCTCCTCACAAAGACCAACAACCCTATCCGCATCCTCCACGTTCCAGAAACACGCGAACCCCGTACCACGGGACCGACCGCTCGACGCGTCGATGGCTACACGTGCGTACCGGAGTGGACCAAAGGTCCGAAAGAGCGCGCGGAGGTCTTCGTCTGTTGCGGAGAAGGGGAGGTTGCGGATGAAGAGGGTTGTTCCTGCTTCTGGGGGTGGCAAGGTGGGTTTGGTTGGTTTTTCTTCGTTGGAGTCGGTGTCGCTCGCGGGATGGGAGTGGGAGGAGTCGCTGTTGCTGTTTTCGTCGGAGTCATCTGGTTCGATACCCTCGTCGCTGTCGCTGTCCTCATCACTGCTGCTGCTGCCCTCGTCGTCTTCGTCGTCCATATCAACATCTTCCGTCATCTTAGCCTTCTCCTCCTTCCATTTATCCTTACTCAACGCCCAATCAACCGCGATAACACGTTCGGTCGCGCGTTTGTCGTCAATTACTTCTTCCTCCTCCTCCTTCTCCCCCTCTGCATCTGTCATCTCTTCGTCCTCTTCTTCATTGCCCGCCGCCTTCATCTTCAACTCAATCCTCCTCTGCTTCTTCCTCTTTTGTTTATCCAAAACCAACGTCTCCGCCGTCCCAGCGCGCACCGTTATGCCATTACACCCCTCCATAGCCTTTTCCGCGTCTTTCCTGCTCAACATCCAGACGAACGCAAAGCCCTTCGTTCGGGGTTTTCCAGGTGCATTTTCGCTTTCCTCCGCCTCCACCTTCTGGCTAGTGGGTATATGCACGGAGTGTATTGGTCCGTAAGGGAGGAACACGGCGCGTAGATCTTGTTCTGTTGCGTTGAAGGGTATGTTGCGCACTATCAGACGGCTTGCGTGGCTTGGTGCTGCTGTGGCGTCTTTTTTGGAGGGAGCAGAGGATGGTTTGGATAGTGTGTCGAGGCGTTTTTTGAGTGTTACGGAGAGAAGGCAGCCTTTGTAGACGTGTGCGTGTAGTTTGTGGATTGCGTCGAGGGCTGAGGAGGGGGTTGTGAATAGGACGTGGGCTGTGTCACGGGTGTTCAGACGTTTTCTCAACAAAACAAAAAGGGAAGGGGAAGGAAGGGAAGTACCTGTAGTCGGGTCTTCTTCCCCAGTTTCATTATTTTTCAACGGCCAATCTACCTTTTCGGCACCTTCGTATTTGCGGATTTTCTTCCATAGGACTTTGGAGTCGATTGTGGGTGGGAGGCCGGAGATGATGATGGTGCGGATGGCTAAAGGGTCGTGTGGGACGTGTGCTCGAGGAGGTGGTCTTGGTTTTGGTTCTTTCTTCACTGTTGCGGCAGCGTCACCCTTTTCTCGAGGTTCTTTGGGCTGTATGAATGTGTGATAAGTAGTAGTATTACTATAAGAAATAAAACAAAACAAGACCTTTGAATCTGCCCACTGTACGCGCAGTTTCCGCCCAACCAAGCTAATACCCTCCTCAGCGATCTTGGCGAATGAACTCTCCGCATCCTCTTTGATGGCGAAGGAGACGTATCCGACGCCTTTGGATACACCTGATCCTGGCTCTGTGACGACGAATGCGGATCGGACGGGTGCTATGTCCGAGAAGAGGGTTTGGAGGTCTGTCGAGGTCGCTGTGTAGGGGAGGTTGGAGACGAAGAGCGTTGATCTAGTAGAGGGTTAGTTGGTGAGAAGTGAAGAGAAGTGAAAGGAAATAAAAGTACCCGTGTAAACCATGTTTTGGACCATCTTCGTCCCTTTCTTTTCGCTTTCCTAGCGCTGTCGACATTTTTTTGTCGTCGTTGCGTTGAGCGAGACGATGGTCAGAGTTTTTTGTGTTTGCGGGTGTTTTCTTTGGAGGAGCAAACTCAATAGCCCGAACATCTCTCCGACCGCCTCTTACGTTCCAGCTAACTGCATAATCGTAGACCACCCCGAACATTCTTTCGAGGGCCCTTGTTTGAACCCTATTTATTGCTCCACAGGCATTGCTCGCGAACTTACATGTAAAGCCGCCGTGCCTTAAGGCGCCCCAAACTTAAAGGTGGGGTTCCCGGGCCTGCATCTATTATGCGTACAAAGGAAATTTTGACAACAGTCTACATCTATGCAGTTAGCTGTAACTCCCACTCCCATAGTACAACAGTACTTCACGTCACTTGTCCCAGAGTCATGTGGCGTTTGCTGCAGCCCAACGAAACCCAGCCGGTCCCAACACTCCGAAAAATAGCACCACTTTAAAATTACCTTCCTTTGATATCCCTGCCAAACGTTTATAACTCAACTCTCTAATAGTTCCAGTATGCTCAACCCTCTATTCCGTTGAACTTCCACGCGCGCCTGTCCTGAATGTCAACTCGAAGCTCCATGCCGCCGATGACGACAAAACGGATTTACCGGAAACGATAAGAAGCACCCTGACCAGCTTGGGTCTGCTTCTCTGAACTCCAGGATATGTGTCGAAACATATTTTATGAAAGCGACATGACGAGTGCCAGTGAGGCAATCGCCCTTTGCTAATACATCCGCAGTCCGACCATCATGTACGACATACTCGCTTCAGGCTTTCCCACCACTGCAGTCTCGGTTGTGATGGAGACGCTCCAGTTTCATCCATACCTCACTGTCGCAGGCTTGCTGTTGGGTATATGGGGCTTGAAGCACATCGGCGTGAAGAAGCCCAATCCCAACCGCCTTCCCCGTCCTCCAGGTCCCAAGGGACTCCCCATTCTGGGGGCCATGTTGGAAGTGCCGTCAATGAGCGATAAACCGTGGCTGGCTTACGATAAAATGTTCAAGAAATACGGTGCGCCCTCGGTTAATATTTGAGGCTTCTGACAACTTTAATTACCAGGCGATATGGTATACTTCGAGGTTCTCGGCCAACCATTTTTAGTTTTGGGATCCTTGAAAAGAATAAACGATATAGTAGACAAGAGATCGTCAAATTACTCGGGCAGATTGATCATGCCTATGTTGTCGTTGTATGTTCTCCTCAGCCCAAATGTTATTTTCCGAGCAAGCTAAATTGCTGCTCAGAATGGGTTGGGGTTACGCTATACCACACATGCCTTACGGGACTATGTGGCGAAGGCACCGCCGTGCCTTTCACGAACATTTTAACGCGAACGTTGTCCATAAATACCTACCAATCCAGGTGAAAGAAACTCAAGCCTTACTCCGTCGGCTTCTCACGACACCGCAAAATTTTATGCATCACATCCGAGCACTTTTGCATCGACTATTATGAGTGTCACTTATGGCCTACCAGTCTCCGAATCTGACGACCCCTATATCACTTTGGCTGAGGAGGCCCTGCAAGGCGCTGTTGAGGCTGGCATTCCGGGGACTTTCTTGGTGGATCTTCTCCCATTCTTGAAATATGTGCCAAGCTGGTTTCCTGGTGCTGGTTTCAAGCGGAAGGCTGCTCACTATGCCGCCATACATGCCAAAGTGGCCAATCAACCCTTTAAAATTGTATAGACAAAAATGATAAACTCTTAGTTCCACATCACTGGCTAATCGGACAAGTCAAACATCGTATTTTTAGGCGGAGGGAACGGCGATAGTACCTTGCGTTCTGACGTCTTTGTTGGGGGAATTTCCCGGAAATGAAGAACTGGGCCGAGCGGAGGAAGAGATTATCTCCCGAAATACCGCTGCGATAGCATACCTCAGTGGTGAGCAATCATATTCTTGTATCCGAACTGATTTTGTCAATCGCTTGGACGATAGCTGGAGCCGATACTGTTCATCTTATTTTCTCCAAAATTTCTTTTGACGCGACTCACTCTTGATTAGACGGTTTCAACCACTCAAACTTTTTTATTTGGCCATGGCAATGTATCCGGAAGCCTTGCAAAAGGCACAGGCGGAAATCGATGCAGTCGTCGGAATAAATCGCCTTCCAGACTTTAACGACCGCCCTTATCTGCAATACGTAAACGCAATAATTAAGGAAACGATGCGGTGGCAATTAGTTCTTCCCCTCGGTAAGAGGTTTTTCAATGTCCTTCTTCGGCTGTTTAACATGGCAGGTTTTGCGCACATGGCTACTGAGGATGATGAGTATGATGGATACTTTATAACAAAAGGTACTGCCGTCATTGGAGCTGCATGGTACGTTTTTCGCATATGTGAAAAAACTTTGAGTATAGAAAAGTTGTGTATAGGTCAATTTTGCACGATCCTGAAGTATTCGAGGCCCCCGAAGAATTCAGGCCGGAGCGCTACCTTAAAGATGGCCAAATAGACCCTGGCGTTAGGGATCCAGTAGTCGCGGCCTCCGGATTCGGCAGGAGGTGAGTGAGAAAATGGCATCGAAATGAGTCATTAACAGCGGGGCTCTAGGATGTGTCCTGGCAGGTACTTGAGCGACAATTCTCTATATTCTATCGTCTCGTCTGTCTTGGCGGTATACAATGTCAATGCGCCAGTGGATGAACTCGGAAAACCTAAACAACTTGAGGCGAATTACACAAGCGGGTTTCTGTCGTATGTGTTCTTTCTATGAGAGTCTACGAGTACTCGTCCATTCCCTTACAGATATCCTCTGCCTTTCAACTGCACAATCGAGCCACGCTCCAAAGCTGCTGAATTTCTGATTCGAGGCCTCAGTGATTGACTAAGACGCTCTTGAATAAATACGCTGTTCACTTTTCGCCAGTCGAGTTCCTTTCTCATGACTGCTGTCCAATGACTTCACGCTTGCTGTGACGGTAGCGTTCGCAATCCATGTAATTTTGGTTCGGGTTTATTTAAACTGTAACATAACATAACAAACTAGTCGACTTCTTGTCGATGTTTTACCAGTTTCCATGTTTGACTGACCGACGAGATGGAGAAATGCAATTTTACGAGCCCCACACTGGACTTCGCCCGTATCAGAATTTCCTTTCATTAGATTGGTACCGTGAAAGATCTGCGGGAAGCACTATAATCATCAAGTACTACATCTACTTTTGAGCCAATTAACTTCGTCATAGGCATGGCTCGCGACCTCACCCTTCCCCCTATAAAAACTATCCTTGCTACTACGGGTTACATTTTGTGCATCCCCAATGTGAAAAGAGTGAGATTAGTAGTGATGAGGACGTATAGATCGTGTAAATATGATGCCGGGACCAATACTTTCTGAGTGATGTGTTTCCTGTCTTATTGGTAAACATCTACGGAGGCCTTACTGCAACAACCGCCACCGTGCTTCTGCAGTTTGTGAACTGCTTCACATCGACTCTTGCAGTTCCGAGGCGGGATCAGACGTGGTGGAGAAGATCCTCGACGTCGATGAAAGCCTGAAATCCCATGTGATTCGAGATGCTGCTCGCAAGGACACCCCGTTTAGTCTCCATCCATTCGTCTAGAACAAAGTGGGATCCCGGAAAAGCGCGTCTAGACTCTCACCATCCTTTACACAGAAGAGGTTGGGAACGAGAACGCGATCGGAGAGGTTCTTTCCTACGGACTGGTTCTCAACAGCGACAGGAATTCCGGGGGCCTCTAGCTCGTCTCTCGCACCAATCCCAGAGGGGAGAAGAATCTGAGGTCACTTTCCTAGCGCTGTCGACATTTTTTGTCGTTGCGTTGAGCAAGGCGACTTGAAGGTCGACGGTCAGAGTTTTTTTGTGTTTGTGATTGTTTCTTCGGAGGCATTTGCAAACCATCTCAGATTTCTCCGACCACACCTCGACGTTCGACCACTCCGAAATCTCTTTTGGGCGCCCATTTTTGGACCATAAACATCCATTTTAGGCGTAGAAGGCTTCGAGTGGCAAAAAAGTTGATATTGATCACTCCACACGGGTTGCTCGCACGAGTCCGAGCGAATCACATCATAAAGTTGAAACCACATTGAACTCACATGTCGGGGAAGCTGCTCCAAGACACGTCGCACTACGTCGTAATATGAAATAGAGGTGGAATTTCTCTATCCATTGTGCGTACAAAGGAAATTCTGATAACGGTCTACAGTGGTGCAGTTAGCTGTGAACGATTATTTTGACCTCACACCTTCAGAAATACAGCTCAACACTGGCAGCTCCACGATGGACTCGCAAAGGTGAACGGCTTCCAGTCCCCCTCACAAACGTTCGCATGGGACAGGTAACTGAACAATCGTAGACCACTCCCAAACCACTCCGAAATTTCTTTGGAGTGCCCTTGTTTGAACCCTAAACAGCGACTTTCAGCCTAGAAGGCTCTGGGTGGCAAAAGCTGCTTTTGATTGCTAGCTCCACAGGCATTGCTCGCGAACTTACATAGATAGCAAATTCATGGGGAAGCTGCTCCAAGGCGTGCCCCACTATGACATAAAGGTGGGATTTCTGTATCTATTATGCGGACAGGAAACTTTGACAACGGTTTACAGTTATGCAGTAGCTTGCAGTTAGCTGTCAATTATTATCATTTTGACTTCGCATCGGAGCTCGATGGACTTGCAAGGGAGAACGTCCTCCAGTCCTCTCCCCAAACTTTAAGTTTCGCCTGGGAAAGTCTCCAAAAGTAATATTAACATTCTCGAGCTGGCCTTTCTCTTCTGGTAAAATTTCCCGGACTCGGAATCTCGAATGGATTTAGGACGCCCCTCCCTTCACGTTGTCAAGCTGCATTGCGGTTTCACCGTTCCCACGTACTAATTATAAGTACAGAGGTTCACCAGATGAATGTCTGATCGCCGTGCGCTTCACTGATCTCCCATGGATCTGACTACACCGCAACTCTACCTCTTGGCTGGCGTGACTCTCTTGGGTCTCTGGACAACATCTGCGCGGAAATCGCGATCGAACCCGAATGGACTTCCACTGCCTCCGGGACCCAAGGGATACCCAGTTGTAGGCAACTTGTTTGATATGCCTAAGGAGAAATGGTGGTTACTTTATGACCGGTGGCATCAATCATACGGTAAAGGCTCCTACATATGATATCAAACAGTGACTGAGACGTAGCAGGGGACATGGTCTACTATGAAATCCTCGGCCAGCCAATTCTCATATTGGGGTCGTTGAAGAGGACAAACGATCTATTTGAAAAACGATCATCCAATTATTCCAGCAGGACCCAAAGGCTTCCTATGCTTCTCGATTTGTAAGTTACCCATGCATCCGAGCCGATACTCAAGCCTTCAATTATTACGATAAATTCAGAATGGGAGCTGGATGGGCGCTCGCATTCTTGCCGTACGGAGCAACTTGGAGGAGTCACCGCAAAGCATTCCACGAACACTTCCATTCCAACATCGTATCCAAATACCAACCTATCCAAGCCGAAGCAGCCAAAACGTTCCTCCGTCGACTCTTAGCTTCACCCGACGATTTCATGGAACATATGCGACAGTATGCTACTTTGTCATATACCATATTCCGCGACTAACAACCGAAAAGCTACTTTGCAGCCAGCATCATGGAAATTTGCTACGGAATCGCCGTTCTGGAACATAACGATCCCTACGTATCAATCGCCAAGGACGCCGTTGAAGGTGTCTCTGAAGCCGGAATCCCAGGAGCCTTCTTGGTCGACCTCTTTCCCGTATTGAAATACGTCCCCAGTTGGTTCCCCGGTGCTGGATTTAAGAAAAAGGCGGCTAGGTGGAGGGCGTTTATTTATGAAATGCTGGAGAGGCCGTATCGCAGGGTTCAAAGGGATTTGGTGAGTATCTAAGTCCTCTTCTTCTCCGTAGAGGCACTTTGCTCATGCATGAAATTAAGAAAGCAGGAATTGCACGACCATCCATGCTTCAATCGATGATATCGAACTTACCAGACGAAAGCCATCCAATGCGGGCTGAAGCAGAGATGATGGCGAAAGCTGTAACAGCAGCGGCGTACGGTGGTAATTCACGCCATTTTTCTCTTCTCTTTCGCCTTCTGAAATCAACATGTTGCGATTGGGAAAGGCGGCTCGGATACGGTGAGCGCTTGATAATCGCATAACGCTTCCCCACTTACTGTTATTTATTCAAGACCCTCGCTGCCCTTCAAGCATTCTTCTTAGCGATGGCCACGCATCCAGACGTACAGCGCAAGGCGCAAACAGAGATTGACGCTGTTGTTGGTCAAGATCGGCTTCCGGATTTTAGTGACCGGGAGAAGTTGCCTTATGTTAATGCTATCGTTAAAGAAACTCTGCGATGGCATTCTATTTCTCCCCTGGGTGAGTGCTTTTGATTTTGCCAGCTTTTAGTGATCCTTGAAATCACCGGCAACGAGTCACTTTCTAAATGCTTATTTAGGTATACCCCATATGTCTACGGAAGACGACGAATATGATGGTTATTTCATTCCGAAGGGTACGCTTGTTGTAGGAAACGTATGGTAAGTCCCTTACACTTGTTCCCGCAAATCCTAGTTTTACCATTATTGACATTTAGGACCCTAATGCACGATCCAAACGCCTTCGTGGATCCATTTAAATACGAACCTGAACGATACCTCAAAGATGCGGATGGGCGTTTGGATGATACAGTTCTGAGTCCTAGAGCTGCTGTTTTTGGGTTTGGGCGTCGGTGAGTGGTCGTTGTCGTTGTCTCATAAAGAAGGAATCTCATCGCTTTTCTTTGTTTTTGTTTTTGTTTTTTTTGGGGAATGCAGCATATGTCCAGGGAGACACCTCGTTGATGCGTCCCTCTACGTAGCTGTTTCCAACGTCCTGGCAGTCTACAATATCAAGCCACCAACCGACGATGAGGGGAATGAGGTAAAACTAAGGGAGGAGGTTACGGGCGGGCTGTTATCGTCAGTTGATTTGTTTTATTTGAGATCAGACCTGGAGTTGCTTTTTGACTAACAAAATTTTGTATGAACAGGTTTATGGTTCCTTTCAAATGTGTGATTGAACCTCGGTCGAGTGTAGCGTTGGCGTTGATTCAAGGTGTTTGATAGGGGGACGCAATGGTTTTTTTTTTGGCATTTCTGTGCTACTTATGCGTTGCGTTTGGATTTGCCATGCTCATCTATTTCACTTTGAGATTATGGTTGGATTATGGACTCAAATTTGATTTGATGTTACATATATTATTTTTGGAGGGCATAGACTGGTGATAGGCTTTGGTATGAGAGAAATAAAAAACTTTTTATAGGAGTTCGCTGTTGATTACCGTCCTCAACGATTTTTTAGTTGGTCGTAAGCGATTAGAGTTTTTGTGTTTGTGGGTACATATTTTCTTCGGAGGCATTTGGCGCTGTATTAGTGTCACGGTCACGGTTGTCGGCGAAACTTCGCCATCTCGCCTCACCATGGCTCACAGTTCTCGGCGTTCCAATTGATGAAAGCTTCGTCTGTGAGGTTCTGAGTTGCACTCGGGGGGTGTCGCACTGTCCGGTATTCATTCTTGATGCTAGGTTTGTGAAGCTCTCTTGAAATTTCTTGAAACATGGGTTAATTCAATTTTTACAGGTCAACCAGAGCTTATGATACTGTTTCTTTTTGTTGTGAACAACCTAGTTACTGAAATATCCGGCTTTTTTGTCTCGCCAGTCTTGCCACCATTCGCCAGGCTCTCACGCCAGCCGCCTCGCCACACCGGCGAGTACAGCTGACAACTTAACTAGAGCCAACTCAGAGCTGGGACACCCTAAATCCATTCGAGATTCCGAGTCGGGGGAACGTAATCTGTCCTACCAGAAGAGAAAGGTCGGCTCAATGATGTTAATATTATTTCCGGCTTTCCCAGGCGAAAGTTTGGGAGGGGGACTGGAGGCGTTTAACTTTGAGATGGAGTCCATCGTGTAGAGGTGAGCCCTATTTCTGAAGTTGCGAGTTCATAGTAATAATAATAACAATTGAACGTCAGAGGCGGTCGTAGAAATGTGCGGGCTATCATTGCCTTGCCCGAGGATAGTGGTGATGACGAAACGAGGGCATTGGCGGTTCACCCTTCCCACGTATTACTGGTTTATATAACAAGATGAACATCTAACCGCCCTGCGGTTCACTGATCTCCCATGGATGTGACTACATCGCAACTCCTCCTCTTGGCTGGCGCGACCCTCTTGGGTCTCTGGGCAACCTCTGCGCGGAAATCGCGATCGAACCCAAATCGACTTCCACTGCCTCCTGGACCTAAGGGATATCCAGTTGTAGGTAACCTGTTCGACATGCCTAAGGAGAAAATGTGGTTACTTCATGACCAGTGGTTTCAATCATATGGTGAGGGCTCCTACATATAATTCCAGATAATGACTGAAACGTAACAGGGGACATGGTCTACTATGAAGTCCTCGGCCAGCCAATTCTCATCTTGGGGTCGTTAAAGAGGACGAACGATCTATTTGAGAAACGATCATCCAATTATTCCAGCAGGGTTCAAAAGCTTCCCATGCTTCTCGATTTGTAAGTAACCTGTGCATCCGAGCCATTACTCAAGCCTTCATTTATGACGACAAAATTTAAAATTGAAAGAATGGGAGCTGGATGGTCATTTGCATTCATGCCGTACGGAGCAACTTGGAGGAGACACCGCAAGGCATTCCACGAACACTTCCATCCCAATGTTGTTCCCAAATACCAACCCATCCAAGCCGAAGCAGCCAAAATGTTCCTCCGTCGACTCTTAGCTTCACCTGACGATTTCATGGACCATATCCGACAGTACGCTGACTTCCCATACACCCATATCCCGCAACTAACAACGGGAAAGCTACTTTGCAGGCAGCATCATGGAAATCTGCTACGGAATCACCGTTCTAGAAGACAATGATCCCTACATATCAATCGCCAAGGAAGCCATGGAAGGTATCGCTGAAGCCGGTCCAGGAGCCTTCTTGGTCGACCTACTTCCCGTATTGAAATACGTCCCCAGATGGTTCCCCGGTGCTGAATTTAAGAGAAAGGCAGCTAGGTGGAGGGCGTGTCTTTGTGAAATGCTAGAGAGGCCGTATCCCAGGGTTAAATGGGAATTGGTGAGTATCTATCGATACCTTCTCTTTTCTTCTCCGTAGAAGCACTTTGTTAATGCATGGGTTTATTTACAATTAGGAATCGGGAAATGCACGACCATCCATACTTCAATCGATGATATCAAATTTACCAGACGAAAGCGATCCAAAGCGGGGAGAAGCAGAGAAGATGGCAAAAGCCGTAACAGCCGCGGCATACGGTGGTAAGTTACCCCTTTTTTTCTGGTTTCTTCACTTGCCGAAATTGAGGTGTTGCGAATGGGAAAGGTGGCTCGGATACGGTCAGCGCCCATTAATTGCATAATGCTTCATACTTACTCATTTATTCAAGATCATCGCCGTCGTTCAAGCATTCTTCTTGGCGATGGCCATGCATCCAGACATACAGCGCAAGGCGCAGGCGGAGATCGACGCTGTTGTTGGTCAAGATCGCCTTCCGAATTTCAGTGACCAAGCGAAGTTGCCTTATGTTAATGCTGTTGTTCAGGAAACTCTGCGTTGGCATCCTATTTTTCCCAAGGGTGAGTACCTGTGATTTGATCCTTGAATATTACCAGAAACCCGGTGGAAATATTCCAAATACTTAGGTGTGCCCCATATGTCTACGGAAGACGATGAATACGACGGTTATTTCATCCCGAAGGGTACAATTGTCATGGGAAACGTATGGTAGGTACCTTACGCTGTTCCCGCAAATCCTAGCTCCACCATCACTTACGATTAGGACAATACTGCACGATCCAAACGCCTTCCCGGATCCACTCAAATACGAACCTGAACGATACCTCAACATCAAGGATGCCAATGGCCGTTTGGACGATACGATTCGGAGTCCTGGAGCTGCTGCTTTTGGGTTTGGGCGTCGGTGAGTTGTAGTTGTCGTTGTCAGAATTTGGTTCCGGAACCTCATCGCCTTTTTTAAAACTTTATTTTTATTTGTGGGGTGGAATCTAGAGTATGTCCAGGCAGACACCTGGCTGAAACATCCCTCTACGCGGCCGTATCCAACGTCCTGGCAGTCTACAATATCAAGCCACCAACCGACGATGAGGGGAACGAGGTAAAGCTTAGGGAGGAGGTTACAAATGGGGTTTTATCGTCAGTTGATTTACTTCTTTGAGGTCAGCGTCGACGTTGCTTCCTGACAGATGGAATTTTAGGTATATGGTGCCTTTCAAATGTGTGATTGAACCTCGGTCAAGCGTTGCGTTGGCGTTGATTCGGGGTGTTTGATACTAAGGGGACACAATTTTTTCTTTCTTTCTTTTTGTTACTGTGTAGCCTGTAGGGGATGTTTGAGTCAAATAGCGTTGATCTCTGTGAGAGTTGCTTCGAGTCGGTGAGAATGAGC
The DNA here is from genome assembly GCF_000143565.1 of Laccaria bicolor S238N-H82. Classification (NCBI taxonomy): domain Eukaryota; kingdom Fungi; phylum Basidiomycota; class Agaricomycetes; order Agaricales; family Hydnangiaceae; genus Laccaria; species Laccaria bicolor. The sequence continues at coordinate 1,189,682 of NW_001889879.1, forward strand.
TCGAGTAGAATGATACCTTCAATTTTTTTCATTCATCCGCGTTCCCACGGTACTGGCCTCGCCGTGAATGCTTTAAGTTTCGAAGCTTTTGCCATCGACACTACATATCAAGCTACTCTATCACAGATCTATCAATATTGTTTGAACTCGACGTTGGCACATTTCTCCAACTGCTTCCGACGTTAATTATTGACCTTGCGTTGTCAGATATAGAGCTCAACGTTCAACGCTTTGTCAACGCTAACACGCGACGCCGCGTGGACTGCACCGCAGAGGCGACTCACCGCCTCCAGTCCTCCTTTCAAACTTTTGCCGGGAAATTCGAACCGACTTTTCTCTTTTGGTAGGACAAATCACATTCACCCGACTCGGAACCTCGAATGGCTTTACGACGTATTCCCTGAACCTGACTCGGAATCTCGAATGGAGTTAGGCCGCCTTGAGGACGCCCCTCCCTTCAAGTTGCACTGCGGTTTCATTGTTCCCACGTACTAATTATAAGTACAGAGGTTACACCAGATGAATGTCTAAGTAACCACTCTGCGCATCACTGATCCCCCATGGATCTGACTACATCGCAACTCTACCTCTTGGCTGGCGTGACCCTGTTGGGTTTTTGGGCAACATCCGCGCGGAAATCCCCATCGAATCCGAATCGACTTCCTCTTCCTCCGGGACCCAAGGGATACCCAGTTGTAGGCAACCTGTTTGATATGCCTAAGGAGAAAGCGTGGTTACTTTACAAGCGGTGGCATCAATCATACGGTGGGGCTCTTATATATAATCCGAAATAGTACTGAGACGTAACAGGACATGGTTTACTTTGAAATCCTCGGCCAGCCAATTCTCATCTTGGGGTCGTTAAAGAGGACAAACGATCTATTCGAAAAGAGATCATCCAATTATTCCAGCAGGACCCAAAAGCTTCTCATGCTTCTCGATTTGTGAGTTACCTGCGCATCTGAGCCAATACTCAAGCCTTCATTTATTACGATAAAATTAAATCTTTCTAAGAATGGGAACTGGATGGGCACTCGTATTCATGCCGTATGGAGCAACTTGGCGGAGATACCGCAAGGCATTCCACGAACACTTCCACCCCAACATCGTACCCAAATACCAACCCATCCAAGCCAAATCAGCCAACACTTTCCTCCGTCGACTCTTAGCTTCACCTGACGATTTCATGGACCACATCCGACAGTACGCTGCCTTGCCATACACCCCCATATCCCGCAACTAACAATGGAAAAGCTACTTTGCAGGTAGCATCATGGAAATCTCCTACGGAATGGCCATTCTAGAACACAACGATCCCTACGTATCGGTCGCTAAGAAAGCCGTTGAAGGTGTCTCTGAAGCCGGAGTTCCAGGAGCCTTCTTGGTCGACCTACTTCCCGTGTTGAAATACATCCCCAGTTGGTTCCCTGGTGCTGGATTTAAGAGAAAGGCAGCTAGGTGGAGAGCGTTAATTTCTGAAACGTTGGAGAGGCCGTATGACAGGGTTAAAAGGGAATTGGTATGTAATAACAATCTCCGTAGAGGTTGATTTTTTTTTTATAATAAAGGAAGCAGGAAATGCTCGACCATCTATACTTCAATCTATGATATCAAACTTACCCGACGAAAGCGATCCAAGGCGGGCAGAAGCAGAGGCGCAGGCGAAAGCCGTAACAGCAGTGGCATACGCTGGTAAGTCACGCATTTTTTTTTTTCACCTTTGCTTTCTGAAATCAACGTGTTGCAACTGGAAAAGGTGGCTCGGATACGGTGAGCACGCAATAATTGCATAACGCTTCCATCCAAAAATACTCGCACTTATTTTTTACTTATCAAAGAGCGTCGCTGCCGTTCAAGCATTCTTTTTGGCGATGGCAATGCATCCAGACGTACAGCGCAAAGTGCAAGCGGAGATCGACGCTGTTGTTGGTCAAGATCGGCTTCCGGATTTTGGTGACCGAGCGAAGCTGCCCTATGTGAATGCTATTGTTAAGGAAACTCTGCGGTGGCATTTTATTACCCCCCTGGGTGAGTGCTTATGATTTGGTCAGCTGTTAACCCATGAATATTACTGGTAACTCACCAGGTTGAAATGTTAGGTATACCCCATATGTCTACGGAAGACGACGAATATGATGGCTATTTCATTCCGAAGGGCACCCTTGTTATAGGAAACATATGGTACGTCCCTTACGCTTGTTCTCGCAAATCCTAGTTTACCATTGCTTACTATTAGGGCCCTCATGCACGATCCAGACGCCTTCGTGGATCCATTCAAATACAAACCTGAACGATACCTCAACCTCAAAGATGCCAATGTCCATTTGGAAACTACAGTTCGGAGTCCTGAAGCTGCTGTTTTTGGGTTTGGGCGTCGGTGAGTTAACTGTCGTTGTCGATGTCTCGCTCAAGGAACTTCATCGCCTTTCTTTGGTTTAATTTTGATTTTGGGGGGGAATACAGAATATGTCCAGGGAGACACTTCCTTGATGCATCCCTCTACGTAGCTGTATCCAACGTCCTGGCAGTTTACAATATCAAGCCACCCACCGATGATGCGGGGAATGAGGTGAAGCTTAGGGAGGAGGTTATAGGTGGGATGTTATCGTCAGTCGATTTCCTTTATTTGAGGTCAAGCTCGGAGCTTTTTGACTGACGGAATTTGTATGACCAGGTTCATGGTGCCTTTTAAATGTGTAATTGAACCTCGGTCGAGCGCTGCGTTGGCGTTGATTCAGGGCGTTTGATAAAGGGTCGCAATGTTTTTTTTTTGTATTTCTGTGCTACATACTCGTGCGTTGCGTTTGGATATTTTTGACTGACGGAATTTGTATGACCAGGTTCATGGTGCCTTTTAAATGTGTGATTGAACCTCGGTCGAGTGTTGCGTTGGCGTTGATTCAGGGTAAATTTTGATAAGGGGTCGCAATGGTTTTTTTGGTGTTTCTATGCGTTGCGTTTGGATATTTGCTTGACTCTGACGCGAAGTCGAACGGTTTGATTAATGTATCTCAACCAGTAATCGTCTCATCTAGCGTCTCTTTGATTTTGATTTACAAAAGCGATGGAATCCTATAAAGTACAACTTTCCCTCTCAAAAACCCTTCCAGGGGCTCTACGCTTTCTTGGCATTTACGATATCTGCGAATTCCGGTTTGAGCGAGGCCCCTCCAACCAAAAATCCATCAACGTCTTGTTGAGTTGCTGAAAAAAAAAAAGTCAATGTTCAGATCTACTCAGTCAATAGAACAAAATCGCGCTAAACGTACCAAGTTCCTTGCAGTTGACCGCAGTGACGCTTCCTCCGTAAATAATACGAGTGTCGTTCGCTACGGCCGCTGAGATGGCCTTGGCGAGGTAGGCGCGCACGTCGACGTGCGCCTCTTGCGCTTGCGCGGATGTGGCGACCTTACCGGTGCCGATAGCCCACACGGGTTCGTATGCAATCACGACGTTGCTTTCTGTCTGTTAGATCAAAGAAACAAACGTTAAAGTCAATGCCGCGTACCTCCAGTCGGCCTCCTTGAGAACCTCAACGACGGCTTTCAGCTGCTCTTCGCAGACTTCTGCAGTCTTTCCTGCTTCGCGCTCCTGGAGGGTTTCTCCGATGCAGAGGATGACTTTGAGGCCTGCGTCGAGGGCTGCGCGGGTCTTGGTTGCGATGAGCTCGGAGGTTTCTTTGAAGATTGTGCGGCGCTCAGAGTGACCTGTATTTTGGTGAGATTCATGGTCAGTGTTATATGACACCAACGTACCGAGGATAACGTATGGGATCCCGGCGTCTACAAGCTGCTTGGGGCTAGATGGATAAAGTCAAAAGTGTAACATCAAAACGAATACATAGTAACACACCTGATCTCTCCAGTGAACGCTCCAGATTCCTTGAAGTAACAGTTCTGCGCGGCCACTTTAACATCTTTGCGAACGATATCCTTGACCGAGATCAGGTAGATCGAGGGTGGTGCGATAACGACCTCTGACGATTTTATCATCATCATGTATCAAGAAGAAGGGTGTTGCGTTATACGCACCGGTCGAGGGATCGAGCTCAGCCTTGTTGAGTCCTGAAATCAGAGACTTCTTCGACTCCAGGGTGATGGGGTTCAGCTTGAAGTTCCCTCCGACGAAGAATTGACGGGTCATTGTGATCGTTTGGCTTGGTAGATGCTGGAATGTCTGTTAGTGAATTATATCGAATGGAAGATGGAATCGTAGCTTACTGTTAGGCTCAGGTAGTGGTGAACGGTCGGAGGAGGAAGACCGAGGTGGATAAGGATTTGAAATCCGATCTCTTCCGTTTCCCAATCAAGGAATTGATCGATGATCGACCGGCAAAACAACGCGTCAACAACGCGAAGATGTCTAAATCCGCAATGTATTTACGTAGAATGGTTCAACAAGCACCAAACAAGCACAAGGTATTTAGCGAAAGAGCGCTGCTTTCACTCTCACTTCTTTCAAATACCAGGCTTGGACGCGACCTGCAACGACGACGAATTTTTGGTCAAATGCCAGGGGACTTGTACAGTGCTTTGCATTGCCGTCTGCACACCGAATTTGCGAAAATTGTGTTTGGTTTTGTATGTTCGTCACAGATTGTCACACATCAGGACGACTTTGAGAATTTTGAATTTCTCAAACCCAACTTTTGTTGCGCCTCAGGTATCGGATGAGATGCGCGCGCGAAGCATTGTTTGCCATGATGAGCAACAGCGTTCACCGCAGGAGATTGCAGGCCTTGTTGGATGTTGCGTCCGTAAGCGGTCTCTTACTTCCTGATTTGAGGGTCACGGTACAACACACACAAACACGATTTCCAAAACTCGTTGTGCAAACGGCAATGCAAAGCACTGTAAACAAAAAAGTGTCTGGTGCTGGCTAAAGTCCTACATTGACGAATTTGTCCTCTGTGCGATTGGACCGCCACTTTGAAGTTGATCATGAGGGAAAAGGAGGTCCATGTTAGTGACCAACGCACGCACTAGCCAACCTCTGAAGCTGAAGCCGCAGTTTTCTCTCCTAGGGCGAGTGGTTAACGCACATATGTGCGACAGCACGGAGGAGGCAAAGTTTTAGATACATAGGGGTGGGGGCGAATTAGTGGAACGGAAGGGGTCAATTTTCCGGCGTGCTTCCCAGCTCCATATTCCACGCAACAATTTTATCTTGAGTCTTTACAGGTTTATCGAGGAGCGCGTGCGGAGCAAGTTACCATGACTCGTGCATCGGAGTTCGATTTCAAAAGTCCCATCATTAGATGGTCCGTGCGCATTCTGAAGCCCTATAAAAGGCTTGCTCCGACATGTTCGTTTCCTTACCACTCTGGCCTTTTGGCTTAGATCAAGTGTAGTATCTGTTCTTAATAGTTTAACCACTATTATGGAGGCACCGCCTCCATTCTTGGTTATCTAATTTTTGCCGCCCCAGTTCTTTGGGCTCTGCTTGCACCCCTTGGACGCGATGACCTTGCTGCTGCACTACTGGCTTGTGTCGTCGGGGGATCCTCCCTTTTTTTGGGCTCTCTCTTTGCTGGAACTTCAACTGCACATCACTTGATGAAGCAGTGGATTTCAGCAAATGGATTGTTCTTCGAAATTTTTGGAACCCTCTGCTTCGTGCAGCTTCTCGTCTATGGTTCATTCGAGCCCATGGATAGCAAGGTACATTTGGATTGTAGCTATATTAGTCTACTTGTTCAATTTTCAATGCTTGACTTTGATTGTTTATACATTTTGAACGGGGAAACTTGGAGGATGTTATCACATCTCGATGCAGTCGTCTGCTTTCGCACCCTGTGTCTGAAGTGTGCCATGTCTTCCAGATGAGAGAACCTGCCAGTGACCCCTCCAGGGAGGTTTTAGTCGTGTTCCCTACCGTGTCTGGTCGGGGGTAGTTCTTGGCTGGTCAGTCGGCTGATCGCAACGGTGACAGTGTGGTGTGCTCCGTAGCATAGTTGTATTTAGACGCTCCAACTTTGTATCGGGAACCGGTTGTTCCTTATTGGGACCGCTCCGGAATATACCTCTACCTCTACCTCTCAAACTCCATTTATCTGTGTGATGGCTACCACATATTACTGAACTCCGTGCTGAGCGCTCAAAAGTAGGCTCGTCACCAGCCGTTATGGTCAGATACTGATTTCGGATCAGAATACTTACCATAACGGCTGGGAGGGATTGACCGTGATTGAAGTGATGAACTTTTTCAAAGTCCGAGTGACCCAAAAAGGTAAGCAATCCACGTGCACATGATGCGTCACCTATTTGCGACAAGCGCATTCAAGACGCGTCGGTGAGACATGTAGAGCAAAATTTGGGGTAGCGTGAATCTTCCAATAAAATACCATGCCTGTTCAGTCCAAAGTCAAGCAATATACAGCTGATGAGCTTGACCTCGCCCTCATTTCTGATAAAGCCTTCGAGAAGTTAGGAAAAAGGCCCTTCCGATGGCAGTTAGAATGTGCATTGGCTACACTAAGCGGTAAAGATGTTGTCCTGGATGTCGGAACTGGCAGTGGGAAGACACTATGCTTCTCACTTCCCTTGCTTCTGAATGACAGGGATATGGCCCTCACTATCTCACCTCTCACGGCCCTCATGGTAGACCAGGTCAATTCACTCGATCTCTCAACTAGAATGTGAAAATACTCATGAATATTCAAGTCTGATAGTGCAGCATTGAAGACTGTTGCTGTCTGCCAGGAGACCTTATCTCGTGCAGGTCCTGATCAACTTTACAATGTCAGTTCTTTCTCAAAAATGACAAGTACTTCACCTGATAAAAAAATAGGATATTGTCGATGGTAAATTTCGCCAAGTACTTGTTTCTCCAGAGATCGCCATCTCTGCAGAATTCCAAAAGGCTGTTCTTTTGAAGGACCTGTTTATCCGTAATTTGCGGGCAGTCAATATTGATGAAGCACACTGCATGAATGTTTGGGGGGGTAGCTTCCGGCCTGATTATGCAGCCCTTGGACTTCTGCGTGGCCGTTTCCCAGGCAATGTTCCATTCCTTGTCGCATCTGCGACTTTGCCTGAACATGTCCTGGATGACATCTGTGGCAAATTGAAGCTTTCCAAAGATGTTGAAATGATTCGACTTACAAATGCACGTCCCAACATTGCACTTTCTGTCCGAGTCATGGAACACTCTGATGATTCCAAGGGTGACTTGCGATTCCTAATCCCGCCCAATGCGAAACAGCCAATGGATGTTCCCATAACTCTGGTTTACTGTAACCAAAGGTCAACAACAGAGGATTGCGCTGATCGAGCCAAGGAGTGGGCAGAAGAACATGGCCTTCCAACTAGCTGCATTGCTTTCTATCATGCTTTGATTGGCCAGGAGCGGAAGCGTAAGATTGAGGATGAGTTGCGCGCAGGTAATATCCGAATTTTACCCTGCACAGAGGCACTTGGCATGGTGAGTCAATTTTATATACTGAAAGTTGAATGTCTCACCATTACCAGGGGTGCGATCTTCGGAATGTTGTTCGTGTTGTCCTCTGGGGCCTTCCTCCAACATTTTGTGCCTTTGTTCAACGGGCTGGCAGGGCAGGCCGGGATCTTTCAACACTTGGAGAAGCTATTCTTATTGTATCCAAGAGCACGGCAAAAGATGGTATCACGACAGATGATGCAGTCGAGTTGGTAATCGACTCCACCACAGGGGCAGAGGCCCTCAACCGTGAAGTGGAAGATGTAGAACTGACCGAGACTGTTGTTCAGGTACTCGACGAACAGGGCATCCGCTTAGCAGATGACGAAGATTCAACAGACGAGCAACTCACAAGTGAAAAGGCCAAACGCACCAAAAAATTTGGGAAAGATACAAATATACGAGAGTCTCATGCTCTTACGCAATATGTGACAACGAAAGGTTGCCGACGACACATTTGGGATAAGTTCTTTGGGAACAACAAGAAGCGTATGCACATTTTACCTTTGGACTTCCCTGATGTACTGATTGATTGCCCAAATAGTGCAACTGGAATATGGAGTTAATACCACATTCAAATCAATTGAAGGTATGCGGTGCTGCGACAACTGTACACCACGACTCTTTCCAGTCGAGAAAGTCACTGTCAAAGCTGTGGTCCCAGGGTTGAAACGTGGCAAAAAGAAAGCTGTTTCGCCCAAACAAGAGGGTTATATTCGCAATGGACTGAAGAACTGGCGTGACGAGACTCTCGTGAATGCTTACTATGGCACCTTGACAAGTTTTTCTGGGGCCACAATCATTGGCGATGACGTTATTGAAAAATTGGCAAGTTGTGGTGAGCAGCTGGTAAACTACTCACAGGTACGACGGCATGTGCGATGGGCAGTTGGGTATGACCAAACGGCCAACACACCAACAGAGTGGGGACAGATGCTCATGGAAATACTCAAGGATATATACAAGGCATTGGACGGGCTGGAGGAGGAGGAAGAACGGGCAAGGTATAAAGCAAATACTGAACTGGATTTTGTAATCAAGACAGCCACAGATTATGGGCTGGAGGAGGAGGAAGAACGGGCAAGGTATAACACAAAAACTGAACTGGATTTTGTAATCAAGACAGCGGCAGATTATGAATAAATTACACACTTTATTCATAACGTCCAAGCTCATCGATGACCTCATGCACCATTGCAAGATAATCACCTACGTCTGATCCCAGCGGAAACTCTTCTTCATCAAGTAAAAGATCTTCAAAATCAACCGCCTCATCGCCATCCAACTCACAGTAATCATTTCCATCATCACCCATATCCTCATCGTCGTTGGTCTCCAATGATGGAGCAGCTTCTGGCACCCCATGGTTGTGGTAGCTGTATCCCGTGTGGGTAAAGTTTCGAAAGGCTGATGGTGTATTAGCATACTCGGAACCAGCTTCAATGAGATCTCGGCTCTCTGTTGCGCTCGAATTGTTTTCGCGTTCTGGGTGGTACGTTTGGAGGCGCTGGGTTTCAAGGTAATTGCGGATTGTTTTGATGTCAGTCTCTGTGGAGGGACTAGTGTGTGAGATGCTGTTGAAAGGTGTCACGAATTCTTTCTGCATTTTTCGAATGACGTCGCGCAAGGCAAATATACAAACTGAGACCATGGCTAGCCAAGCCCACGTACGGTTGGAGCCCTTGGCGTTATAGATGATCTAAGGTTCTTAATAAAATTTGCGATGTAAATGAGAGATCACTAACCTTATCCCAAAAATTTTGATGTTCTTGAAGGAGGTCCATTTCTTTGAATGCTTCTTCCAGGCCCGAGAGATTAGCAAGCCAGTTTATTAGCCACGCATTTCTAAAGGACATGAATCAACTTATTGAAAAGGAACTAGAAAAGAACATACCGAACTTTTGGTTCCATCCTCTTCAAACGAATGACCATACTGAAGAGCGCATCTGCGTATTTTGGGGTCTTTCCCGTACCACGGAAGGCCAGCATGGAATGGGTTATAATATCCAGAATGGCCCCAACATCACCCCGTTTGATGGCGTACTTGAGTTGTCGAAGGTAGAGGCAGTCTCGGTTGAAGAGGCAAATGTTTTCGAGAGGGACATCGCGTTTTGACGGCCGCTCACGCCGGAGCTTAGCCACGCGACGGCCAGAACAGAGCTCATTTAAAACCTTCATTGCAACTTCGTTGACCTCCTCTACAGTCTGGATTGTATCCACCCACTCCTCTAATTTATCCTTTGGTGCGTATATTCGAAATCCATCGAGAATATTTGCAGGTAGCGTAAGATTGAGCATGAGCTCATAAATCGGACGGAACGGTGGAAGCGATTTTGCCTTCCAGCCAGCTGTGATGGCCTTGCGACCCAGGAGAGTGTTGATTTTCCAAAGGGACCAGGGAGATTTTGAGTTCGGAGTGCCCCAAGACTCGTTTGCTACCATGCGAGTATGAGAAAATTTAATGTGAAGGACGCCATCCTGCCCCTCCGTGTAAAGACCAACATTATCCATAAAATTGTCGTCATCGCGTCGAATGGCCGAAATCTTGACAAATAAGTGAGCTAATAGATGAACACATAATAAAAAACGGACCTTGTCAAGTAAAGCTAGGCTTAGTTGATCTCCTGCACAAATAACGAGACCATGCTTCTTCACGTCCTCCTCAGAGAGCTTCAAGGTGCTCTGAAAAATGGTGTTCATAACACCCAAGGTTCCCTCCAGGCTTGACTCGTCGATGTGCATCGCAGGGAGAGGGTACTGCTCAGTCTTATGGACAGGAATTTGGTGAACGCTCGGGGGTGGTACAATAGATGACTTGAGGCGCTTGCGAAGGGCAGGGAATGCGTCGTATAGAATGTCTTTGATGTGCCAGAGTTGGCTGGCTTGAACGCGCTGTGCTTCCTCACGACTCGGAAGGAGATCCTCAGGTCCAAACTTGAGAATCGGGCGACGATGAGTACGCTTCGGCTTCAGAGGAAGCTCTCCGCATTCAACACCGTATAGCGGAACGAGAGTTGCCGTTGTTCCGTTGTCGAAGTGGTCCTTGGAGTCATGCCGCTGCTCGCTAACCTTGAAGGCAATGTTGAGGTTATCCCAAATGAGCATGAAAGCCTTCGTTTTCGCGATCCTCTGTGTCTCCTTGAGTCGTTCCTCACTGAGTTGCTTGAGTTTACTAATAGCTTGCGTGTATGATAGTGTAATGCCGGCGTGATTGAGGACGTCGAATAGGGAGCGAGATGAGCCGCATGCAAGAAAGTACATGCCCATCGATGTTTGGAACTCGGTAGCATGTTCGTTTCGAGACTTAGCAAGCATACAAATCGTCGTTGCAAGAACCTGCAAGAATGTCAGAAGATAGATTAGACATAGTACAGGAAATACGCACGAGTTCTCTGCTCTTACTCTTCTCCTTGGCCGGGGACTGGGGAAACCCAATCTGTCGCAGTACCTGACAAGTTGAGGGGGCCAGAAGCTCCGCCTGCGCGAGAAATTCTGACATTGAGAACTTCTTCAAAATCTCCGAAACCGGCTGTTTCTGCTCGGGTTTGAATCGTTGGGCAAGGCGTTCACCCTCAGCAGCAACCAGTTGACGAACTGTGGAGATTGCCCAATCGTTAGCGACCTCGGGCTGACGTTGGCGAATGTTGTCCAAGAGGGAATGGCCGTGCTGCACAAGCATTCGAGACACTTGTGAGGATCGATGTTGATCCTTCGTGGTGAGGAGGGATTTAAGGAAAGTGTGTAGGGTCGGGTAGCCGACACCCTCGATGAGCCTGAGGGCCTCGTTGAGGCGATCCTCCTCCTGCTTTTCCTGCGCTTCCCACCGCTTCTTTTCCTGCTCCTCTGCCCCTTTCCTTTCCTCCTCTTTCCTACTCTCTGCTGCTGCTTCATCGTGACGTAACCCACAGCTTTCTATATCTCCCGACGGAGCCTTTCGCAGTTTCCTTCTTTTCGGAACGGGCGTGAATGCGTCGACAAACTCAAAAGAGTTTGTCCGAGATGGTGTTTGTGACGGTGTGGTGTTGGTAAGAGGAGTGCCGAAAGTGTTGATGAAGGTGGAAGAGCGTCTTTGGAGGGGGGCTGGCGTATGAGGAGGCGAGTTCTCGTTGGCGAAGACGCGTTTGCGCTGCGACATGATAGCGGAAGTCGCGTCGCGCTGATTTGGTCGTGCACGTGCATTGTGTATTTCCTTTTTAGCTCACTCGGACGCAATAAAAAGTTCATCTACTCGATCACGGTTAAACCCTACCAGTCTCTATGGAATCAATTACCCGTGCACAACCCTCCTAATCCGGACTGACCTAAAAAACACATCTATTGCCTCGGGTTTTGATTCCATAGAGACTGGAGTCGAGTCTAGCTCAAAAGATGCATCAATCAGAGAGCCTCAATACATGGATAGCAAGTATAGGGTTACGCATTGTTATTCAGGACGTATATTGAACATACATGCTCTCCTCGTTTGTTTTTTTGCTCTAGATCTCGAGTCTCGAGAATTGCTGAAGTGGAATAGAGTGGAATTTGAGTGGAATATCATTTTGTGATTGGATGACGAAAATAGCAATTCTCTTGGCGTGCCTCTGTTGTGCCTTGACTGCGACCTTTTATCGTTGCCGCTTGGATTCGTACGCGTAATGACTCGTGCAACATACGCACCCAACGGATGTCTAACCGAGCCTATAACTTCATCTTCAGCAGCCACCCTTGCCTCATATCAAACAGCTGATCTTGGTCGCCATCTATTCCTACGTTCCGCCGTCTTCAAAACCGTGAACAAGTGGACGTGGGGGGCCAGTTTGGCATCTCACCATCTGGTATCCAAGAATATACCGTTTTATGATGAAGATCCCTTGGAATAATCCTTTCAAACCTACCCCCGCACCTCCATCATTCGGAGAAGGCCACACTCTTCCACAGGGCTCCGCGTCGTACGAGATCACCTTATTTTGAGCGCTGATTGCCTTCTAATGACGCGCTCCAGTTTGTTGTCGAAACTCGTGTTCTATTGGTTGAATCCTTTCCTTGAAGTTGGGTTTTCCAGACCACTAGAGAAAGAGGGTGCGTTGCCTTGCCTGTTGAATGCCACTCGATCATGCTAAGTAAAGCAAACTTACAGATCTATGGCAACTTCCGAACGCGCGACTAACATCCACTATTACCGATGACCTCACCACGAGGTTCTATAATCGATGTCCTCCAGAAAAACGACCGCGCTTTATGAGGGAAGCCATCAAAGAAGAGGGTGCTGTTGTCGGAGAAGATATAGACGAAAAAGCTGCCGACGCAAAGACGGATGAAACGAAAATAGATCCTGAAAATCTTTCGAATACCGAGAAGAAAGGATCTTCTTGGTTTCGCCGAAGTAAGAAGTCAGGACGAAAGAAACCGAAATACGACGGATCGTTATTCAAAGCCATTCACGCAACTTTTTTCTATCAGATCTGGTTCAGTGGAATTTTGAAGCTTATTTCTGGTGCGTTATTCATGATGTGTTGTTACTTTGACCATCTGTTGATCAAGTTATTTTCGTGAAGATACCCTTAAAACCACCACGCCCTTGTTGAACAAGGTTATCTTGACGTGGTTGACCGAGTCGTATATCTACTCCCGACTTTCCGATGGTGAACTGTCGGCTGCTGCTGCACAGGGTTTCAAGAAGCCTAAAGGTATTGGCTATGGGATAGGATTGGCTGTAGCGCTTTTCGCAATGCAGGGTGAGTGAGAGCGACTTTGCGTGGAGATTGTGAACTGATGTTAGATTTCTACAGAGGTCGCGAGTTTGGTAAGTTACGAAGGCGTAGGAGGAACGTTTGAGAACTGATTTACTTTTCTACAGATGACGAACCATTATATGCAAAGTAATCACCAATCTTTCTGTCTCTTTGACGTCTTTTGCTGAACACTCTTTCTCACAGCTAGCATGGCCGTAGGCTTGTCTGTCCGTACGGGGGTCCGTGCTTCTGCCTCTCCATTCCTCCTCTCGTACTGACGTCTCTCAAAGATCATAGGCAGCGTCTTCCGAAAATCTCTGCGCCTCTCAGGGCGAGGACGCGTCAATCACAGCGTCGGACAGATCACCACAATGATCTCAACGGATTCTGCAAGGCTAGATCGGTTTTCAGCATTCGGACATAACCTTTGGGTGTCCCCGATACAACTCGCCATTGGCATCGGATTGCTCATCGGAAACGTTAGTTCCTCCCTTCCCCTATATATGTATTGGTACTTACATATATGTTTCACAGCTTGGGTACTCAGCACTCGTCGGTCTGGGCGTCCTCATCCTCGGATTCCCACTCCAGATCATGCTCGTCAGAGTCATGTTCAACCAGCGGAAAAAGGGCGTCAAGTTGACTGATAAGCGAGTGAGGTTGACCACTGAGGTTCTTCAAGGCATTCGCCTTATCAAGCTCTATGGGTGGGAAGACTTTTATACGCAACAGATTGGGAATCTTAGGAGCAAGGAGGTTTCTACTATTCGGAAATCGGCGTGAGTGGTTGGTTATTGGTTTAACTTTGCTTTGTATTCTTATTTGTCTTGATTTCAAGTGTTGCACGGTCGACGATTATAGCGCTGATGACGTTCATCCCTATCTTAGCTTCAGTCCTGTCATTCGTAAGTTGTTCGAAAACGTTCGAGTTCTCCATAATCTAATATCTTTTTTCAAAGATTACTTACAGCTTAAGCGGACATGACCTCAACGTTGCCGTCATATTCAGCTCTCTTCAACTATTCAACGTAAGCCCCGACTTCCATTTCATCTACAAGCAAGTCGTTAACGCTCATACTCGCAGATCATCCGAATGCCTCTAATCTTCTTTCCCATCGTGCTCGTTTCCCTAACAGACGCAATGGTCGCCCTCGGGCGCATCGGCACATTCCTAACAGCCGAAGAGCTGGACGAGCCATACAAGATCAAAGACGACGTCAAATTGGCAGTCGAGGTCGACGGTGATTTCGCGTGGGAGACGGTGTTGAGCGTCACGGGTAAGGGTGCGGAATCCAAGTTTGCTGCTCTTGGTGCTGGGAAGGGAGGCGCAACAACGAATCGGTGGAGTAAGCGCAAGTCCAACTTGTTGCCGGCTACTACTGCGGATGTGAAGCCTGGAGATGAAAAGACCAAGGAAAAGGAAAAGGAGAAGGACGAGGAGGAGAAAAAGCCGTTTGAATTGAATAATTTGCAGTTCAGGGTCCCCAACGGCGCGTTTGTGGGGATTGTGGGACGTGTTGGGTCAGGAAAGGTTCGCTTTATAATTCTCGTTGTCTCTTCTTCATTCACTGACAAGCTCCGCAGAGCTCTTTGCTTCAGGCGTTGATCGGAGAGATGAGGCGAACGAGGGGAGAGGTCAGTGCCTCTGCTCCCTTTGGCGAACGTACCTTGACTCTCGTTGCCGTTGCAGATTACGTTTGGCGGTTCAGTTGCCTACGCACCTCAAACACCTTGGATTCGAAATTCGACTCTTCGTGAAAATGTGCTCTTTGGACAGGAACACAACGAGGAGAGGTTAGGTTTTTTTTTGATCACTAAGATGTAGTGGACTAACACTCCTTACAGATTCCGTGAAGTTATCAGCGCTTGTAGTTTGGATCACGATCTCGAGGTTCTTCCTCACGGTGAAGACACTGAGATCGGGGAGAAGGGGATTAACTTGAGTGGTGGTCAAAAGGTATGGTGCGTGTTGCCTATGACAAACGCGTCTCTAACACATTCTTTGCAGGCCCGCGTTTCATTAGCCCGAGCAGCATATTCCCAGTCGGACATCGTACTACTCGACGATCCCTTGTCCGCAGTGGACGCCTACGTCGGCAGGGCCATTCTCGAGAACTGTCTCCTCAAAGGTCCCCTGGCGAATCGGACACGAATCCTCGTTACACACGCTCTGCACGTTCTTGATAAAACGGATTACATCTACGTCATGGATGGCGGGGTCATCATTGAACAAGGAACATATGAAGTGAGTTCAATATCTGTTGTGCGTCAACGCAGCCCTAACCGTTTTGCAGGACCTCACAGCGAACAGTGTTGTGTTTTCGCGCCTCATCGAGGAATATGGTAGCATGGAACTTGAAGAGGACTTGGATGAAGCCTCCCTTGCTGGCAAACGATCGCGCAAGACCAAGGGATTTGCAGCAGATGAGAGCGCGGAGGATGGTGTTTTTGCATCCAAAAGGGCTCAGAATGCGTTGATGCAGATGGAGGAGAGGAACACGGGGTCCGTGACGTGGGAGGTGTACCGCAAGTACCTCAGGTTCGCTGGGGGGGTCGTGTGGGCGCCCACTATTCTGCTGCTGTTGACTGTGACTCAGGGGGCTCAAGGTTGGTCATCGTTGCCTTTGACGTATGTGGAGAGCTGATGACTTTTCCCTTACAGTTGCGAACAATCTTTTTCTTGGGTTCTGGACAGCCAATAGCATACCTGGCTTTAGACAAGCTGACTACATGGCCGTATATGCTTCGCTTGGTGAGTCTCTATGCCCTCTTATCCCTTCCTCTTCTTAAGTGTGTCATAGGTGTGGCTCAAGCTATATTTACCTTTCTTGTCAGCGCTGCATTTGCGTCAGTAACCTATCAGTATCTGTTGGCCCCCCCTTTTTTTTGACTCCCCTTCGTTGATATAGGCTTGCAAGTTTGATCGCTGGCTTGAATCTTTTCAAAGCAGCACTCAATGGTGTTTTGCGCTCTCCTGCATCTTTCTTTGATACCACTCCCATGGGTTTGCTTCTTTCAGTCTCATTTCCATCGAAACACTCATTGGGACTTCGTTATCAGGGCGCATTTTATCTAGATTGTCAAAGGACCAAGATACCCTTGACACGCAGCTGTCAATGACTCTGTTCCAGGTAAGTACCCCGCATATCCTTGACAATCTTTTCCTTGACTAGAATTTTCAGTTCCTCAACACGTTTAGCTCTGTCTTGGGCACAGTAGGCCTTGTATTCTACACGTTCCCGTACTTGGGTATCATCTTCGCACCCATGGCGGTCTTGTACTGGCTGGTATCCATGTTCTATAGAAGATCCTCTGTAGAAACCAAACGACTTGATTCACTCATGAGGTCTGCATTATATGCGTCATATTCCGGTATGTCCTTCCATCTCACACTCAACTGAGCCATTCGCTGATGTGCGTGATACAGAAACATTGACTGGTCTTTCCACGATCCGAGCGTATAGAGAACAGGTCAGTCCAACTCTGTTTCTACTCGCAGTTTTGGTTTATTCATCTTGTGAATCTGTAGAACCGAGCAGTCAAAGACGCCGAAAAAGGACTAGACATGGAGAATCGCGCGTACTACATGACCATCTCCATCCAGCGCTGGCTGGCAGTCCGGCTTGACCTCTTTGGAAACGTCCTCATCTTCGGGATTGGGTTGTTTGCTGCTGGGTTCCGACATACAGTCAACCCTGCAAAGATTGGAGTCGTTTTGTCGTACACATTGAGCAGTGCGTTTCTCCCTTCCTTCAAGTTTAACATTTGAAAAAGACTAACTAGAGTGTAGTTACCCAGATCTTCTGTATGTCTTATTCTTCGCCTCCATTTGGCAACTAACTGACCATTTACAGCGGACATGGTATCACAATTCGCAGAGAACGAGCAGAACATGAACGCCGTAGAGAGGGTGTTACATTACTCTGAACTGCCAGCTGAGGGCGAATTCGTGAAACCTGATGACCCTCCGCCAAGCTGGCCATCAAAGGGGATGGTTACGTTCTCGGATGTGGAAATGGCTTATCGACCAGGCCTTCCGTTGGTGTTGAAGGGCATCAGCTTCCAAGTGAAGCCTGGAGAAAAGGTTTGTTGTTCTTGATACTGTTATCATATGAGTTTCGTCTCACAAATACGCTCTCGCATAGGTTGGCATTGTCGGACGCACGGGAGCTGGTAAATCTTCGCTGCTTCAAGCCCTCTTTCGGTCTGTGCTACCTTTGCTTCCTACCTCTGCCTTTGCTTACCAGAGCCATATTTTTATAGCACCGTAGAACTGCAGCGTGGAACAATCGACATTGACGGCGTTGACATTCAAACCGTGGGTTTGGACACCCTCCGTTGGCGATTAGCCCTCGTTCCACAGGATAGCACACTCTTCCTGGGGACGTTACGTGAAAATCTGTGTGTTCTTCCTGTCCCACTATCTTTCTGATCACTACGGACTGACCTGCTATGTCCAGAGACCCGCAAGGCCTATGCACCGACGCCGAACTCATCTCCGTCTTGCAGAGGGCATGGTTGCTCCCCCGTGAAGGAGCGCCTACAGATCCTGTGGCAGATGCAAAGTTTAGCTTGAACGCGACTGTGGGTGATGAGGGTGTGTATTGTCTCAACAATTGAACTTTGACTTAGTAGTAACTAATCAAACTCGACTGTGTAGGGTCAAACTACAGCGCTGGGGAGAAACAACTTCTGGCGTTGTGTCGCGCCTTGGTAAAGAACAGTCGTATCATCGTCCTTGTGCGTTGTTCCTCCACGATCTTCGCGCTGATTGGATACTTACTTTCCCACCATTCAGGACGAAGCTACGAGCAGTGTAGATGTCGAGACAGACGCCAAGCTCCAGCGGACGATCCAGACTGAATTCGCGTCGTCCACTTTACTTTGTATCGCTCATCGTTTGAATACCATTGGTATGTCTGCCTTCCGCTTGATTCCTACCTACTAACGTTGCTGCCTTTAGCTTACTACGACCGCGTTCTCGTGATGGATGGAGGCAAGGTCGCTGAATTCGACACAGTATTGAACCTTTTCGATGAAGAAACCTCTATCTTCCGTTCCTTGTGCGAAGAGGCGAATTTGCAGAGGGCAGATATTGTCAGGATACGCGCCGAAAACGGGGTGGTGGAACCTAGAGAGGAAGGGAAGGCCCTGGATGAGGCATAGAGTTGCCGTACACTGATCTTTGAATGGCTTTATAGTATATTTATATCCCAGATACCATAATGTGGCAATTGAGGTCATCGTAGTAGATTTGACTTGGCGTTTTGAAGATTGTATCACGACTGTCATGTATATAAATCGGAGCAATCACGAGCAGTTCGGGAATACATAGTACATACTACCGCCAGGAAACGTCAACTATGCGTACCAATAATACACTCAGAAGGGAAGTCTGCTGCCATCATACTGGTAGAAAGGAACCGCAGCTTCGATAGTGATGCTCTTCGCGACTTCCACAATGCCCGCAGATGATTGGGCAACGGTAATCTGGGGAATATTTGGAGCGTACGTCTCCGCCCACTCCTTGCACGGATCCCCCATATTGGTCTGTACCCAACCTGGGTGAACAAGAGCAACAATAATCCCATCATTTTTGAGGGCCGCGCCCCACTTGCAGGCAAGCCTAGTCAGCAAAAACGTTAATGCAGGGAGGAAGAATGACGGAAAAGGGACATACATGTTCAAGGCCGCTTTGGAGATAGAGTACGAGTTGCCAATCAAAGGCCATGACCCGCTTGTCTCAAGCGAACCAAGGATAGATGTGATGAATATGATCTTCTTCACAGCGGACTTCCTGATTAAGGGAAGGAACGCGGTCGTCACTTGGATGACGGAGACGGTGTAGAAGTTAAGTTCTTCTGCGAACAGCTTCATGTCACTAGCGTTCAACAGAGCTAGCCTCAGCAAGGAATGGGGCAAGGTCCGAGATGGAAAACGCACAGGTCCTCAAAGGGAGTCATAATCTGTAGGCTGATGCCCGCGTTGTTGATCAAGTAGTCGAGCCCGTTAGGAAGAAGGGCAGCGGCTTCCTCTGCGGCTTTCTTGACGCTCGTGACGTCCGTAATGTCGAGCTCAATGAGAGCAAGACGATTCTTGGGGTATATTGCAGCGAGCTCTTGCAGCGCCTTGGCGCTGAGGTCGCGAGCCGTGCCAATGACAAAGTTCTTCTCCTCTTTCAACTTACGATAGCTCATTGGTAAAAGTAACGAAAGCACTGGCAGTAGTAGAAACGTACCAGATGGCATACAATGCCGAGACCGATACCCTTGCTAGTACCAGTGATTAACCAGGAGGGCATGATGTTCGAATTTCTAGAGTTGTCGAGATGTGGAGTGATGAGTTGGTTTTTAGTTGGTGGGGCTTATAGGGCCACCGGCCAGACGCCGCATGATGCAGCTGACGAAAAAGAAGCAGCGGTTGGACTCCTTAGTAGACACAAGTTACTTGGATGCATTGGCTAGGAAGTCATTGGGAGGGGTCGTCCACATGGTGCAGTGGGGCCAACGCCCAGTTTACTTTGGAGATGAGTTGGCACAGCCACTTATCGAGGAATCGAATCCAAAAACGCTCCGCTCATCGACCTTGCTTAGTTAGGGGCTTCCGGATCGAGGCAAACGACCGAACAACTAGGCATCTATATCCATCTATGCACTGAGCGGATGGAAACCCATGGAGAGTGGACAGTTCAGCTGTGTTGGGCAGCAAAGGATGAATCGGTAAGAAAGGACTAGGCATAACCTTTAATTGTCGTCACTATTTCTTGGAGCGCAGTGAAAGACTCGTCGGATGTAATGTCAGGATTCCAACAATCGATGTCTGCAGACCTCAACGAGACCGCATTAGCAACACCACGTACGGGTTGTCCACCCCTGCTATCGTCGCCCTTCGAAACATAACATGCTCTCCACTTCTTCCCAATTGCCGAAATTGCATATAGTCGATCCAGATGCTGGTTAGTCGGGCCAATTTCATCTAGACGCTGTCTAATTTGAATGATAGCTGCTTCTCGTCCCGAGTCTACGTGAAAGTCCGATGGGGGCCTGATCTCGACCAGAAGTAACGGTCGCTGGTGAAGCTCAATGACAAACGTAATGGTAAAATCGACCGATTTTCGGATGTCTGGGAGAGTCCACTGAGGGCAGACATCATAGCCGTCAGCGGGAGGGAACCAGTAATTCAAAATCTTGTCATAGAGAGGGTAGAACTTGGACTCGACGGTCTCCCGGTCGTTGTTAAGCTCTCCGGCCTTCGTCAATATACATTGCGGATAGCCTCCACCGGAGAGACGAAAAACTGCATTGGAAATCAGAGCGGCAAAGAAATAACAGAGTATTGCTTACGGAGCTGAACCGTGGATTCTTTCTCGATGAGGTAGTCCGCGATCATGAGAGTATCGTCAAGTTGACGATTCCTGAAAATGAGGCCTGAGAATGTAGTCAATGCGGATATTAACATGAGCATTTTAAAGCATGTAAACGTTGTTGATCGACAGGGATGCTGGGAGTGAACAATGCATCAGTATTAGTGGCATCACCAGTGTGGATACATATAAACGAACTTCTCTGTGTCCTGTATTTTAGCTTTAACATTCCCCACATAGTCACAGCTCTCGACCTCGAGCGTGAAGGTCTTCCCAGTCAACGTGTGTATAAGGAGGTGCATGGCGTCGACCTCAGGTGATATCATGACGTTTCCCACGCACGTTCTGACAAAAAGACTGTTTTCGACCATATCGTCGTTCACTAAAACTCATTGCCTTGCAGCCGTTGCACATTGCGAGGTGAGAATATTCTTCTCTCGGGTTAACGAAGGGGATCTAACATTGACCAGGATATACTTACCAGAAACATGCCAGAACGTCTTGATCATTCCGGGGATGCCAGGACAAAGGACGGTTGACTCCTACAAACAGGCGCTTTAGATTCGGAAATAGCGCAAACGCAGGCCGTTCTTCTAAAACAACAAGAGGAGCGTCGACGATTACGCTCACAATTAAACTCTCTATCCCCGATCAATCAACTCCCAGCAGAGATAAAGACGGAGATATTCTACAGAACCTTGGGCCCGGTAACAGGCGGCAACTTAACTGAGGAGGCGGGCAAAACTCCCCTCTTTCTAGGCAAAATATGCCAGAGTCTCAGATCTTTCGTTTGGTCGACCCCATTCTTTGGACTATTATCCGCCTCTGGCTAAGAAAAGCTCGCTACAAAGCTCAAACCGATCTTCTTCGTAATTGGCTATCTAGGGCTGCGAATTATCCCATCTCCTTTTCTCTTGACGCAACCGACGATCTAATGCTATGGGTCTCTCGTCATCCGGTAGAAATTCTAACTTTACTTGCGTCATTCTCGGCGCGATGGAAAGAAGTACGATTCATGTTCCCCGACACCGCGTGTCGATGTTTCGACGCCATTCCCAGTGTCAAAAAATCTCTACCCCTTCTTACCGCTGCTACTGTCCATTTGACAGTTGAGCAACAATTGGATCTATCAATGGCCCCACAACTCTCAGTCCTTCATCTATACAACTTCGGCCTGTCTGATATACTAGCCCCATGGCATCAAATGCAGGAGTTGTTAATAGACAGCTGTTCCACGGACGAGATGCGTCAAAATTTTCCAATGCCCCTCCGATAATCCGCTGCACCTTCGAAGGAATTGATCCAGATTTCTCCGAGGATCCGTTGGATATAGAATTATTCCGTCAGCAAGTTTCCGTGCTGGAACGTCTGGAATATCTCGCGCTCAACTTTTATGCCATACACTCCGAAGTGAGTTGGATTTTAGAGCAAGTCAAACTTCCCTCTTTGCGTGAGGTCTCCCTCGCCGGTCCGTTTGGGTCCACGTCTGAAGAGGCCTTCCTTTTCCAAATCGTGAAACCATTTCGTTCCTCGAAACTGTTGGAAAGTTTCACTTTCTATTATAACACAGATCAGCCCTCAGACAACCGCGTTTTGACTCAAGTTCTCGAAAACATCCCATCGGTCAAAAACTTATCCCTCGACTTCTGCAACGGGTCTTCAGGTGACGAGTTTTTCAATGAAGAACTCCTACAGCGGCTCTACTCTCCTCATGGGGATATTCTCCTCCCCAATCTGCAACACTTCACGTATTGTGGCCCCACTTCTCTCACTCAACACATGCATTTGTTCCGAGATGTCCTTGTGTACAGATTTCTACAGTGCGATTTGCGACTGGTCGGACTGGACTCTGAACAAATGACAGTATCTCAGATCCAATCGGTGAATGTGACAAGTTTCTCTCACTTTGTTATCAGTCCGGATATACAAGAGGAACTGGACAGCCTTAGACGCGACGGCCTTGAACTTTCCATAACTCATCATACCTAGTTCACGATCGAGTTTCGAGTCCGAGTGCCGATAATCTTAGTTGATCAATGGGGGCAGTTCACACATATCATTGTCCGAAATCAGAGTACAGGTCAAGTGCGCTTAGAAAGGAAGTTTGCTACCATCGTAGTTATAGAAGGTAGCCGTAGAATCAATAGTTACGCTCTTCGCTACAGCGACAACTCCCGCAGACGACTGAGCGGTAGTGATCTGGGGAACGTTCTTAGCGTACGTCTCCATCCACTCCTTGATCTCATCACCCAAGTCGGTCTGTACCCAACCTGGGTGAATGAGAGCAACTGTAACGCCTTCGTGCTTGAGAACTGCACCCCACTTTCGAGCCAGCCTATTGAACAGAAACGTCAGACAATATCAGTAGACCATAGAGAATACCGGGATGCTGACATGTTCAAGGCCGCCTTGGAGATAGAGTAGGAGTTGGTGATAAATGGCCACGATCCGCCAAGTTCGAGTGAGCCAAGGACAGATGTCAAGAAGATGATCTTCTTCACAGCGGATTTCTTCACCAAGGGCAAGAACGCGGAAGTCACTTGAATAACGGCGATGGTGCTGAAGCTGAGTTCGTCTGCGAATAGCTTCAGGTCACTAAATTTGTGTAGCATAAGCGTTGACCATATAAATATTCAGTAGAGGGGAACGCACAGGTCCTCGAAGGAAGTCATGGGCTGTGGCATGATGCCCGCGTTGTTGATCAAGTAGTCGAGACCGTTGGGAAGGAGCGTTCCAACTTTCTCCGCGGCTTTCTTGATGCTCGCGACGTCGATGACGTTGAGCTCAACGAGAGCGAGGCGGGTCTTAGGGTATTTCGAGGCGAGGTCTTGGAGGCCTTTGCCGCTGAGATCGCGCGCAGTGGCGATGACGAAGTTACCCTCCTCTTTCAACTAGAAATAATATGTTAGTCCGGGGAGAAGCGCACGTTCAGCGGTGGTTAGGACGTACGAGATGGCAAACAATGCTGAGGCCAATACCCCTGCTTGCACCGGTGATTAACCAGGAAGGCATGTTGTAATTGGAGATTTGTTGGGCTGTAATCGGATGTGTTGGATGTTGAAGGGGTTGGATTGGAGGGTTTATAAAGCCAAAACGGTGTCGCAGCTGACGAAGACATAGCGCTGGCCAAAAGCACCGATTGAATCATTCGGCCGGGGATACTTTAACGTAGGAAGCGTTGGTAAGTATATTCTTAGTAAAAGACCATCGAAGTATTTGGTGTTTGCCCGATGCCCGAGGTCGGTCGATTCCGTTTTGGGTGAGTCAATAGTTCTAGCCTTTCCGATCAGCCAGTGTAAGCTACAGCCAAGAGGCCTGAAAATTGATCTTGATTATCCGCAGAGAACGACCACCTTCACTCCTGGCCCTTGCAACGAGTCAGACCGGATTGGACATTGACGTGCAATTAGTTGCCAAAAAGGAGACTCTTGTTTCGCGTATACCTTGCGTATACCTATAGGTACAAGCCATTCATGCCACCCATGTTTATTTCGTCTAGAAAAAGTCATCCATACATGAGTGTCAGTGTCAGAGAGACTAGGCAAATACCAGTGCACCGAGCCTAGGTGCCGCTCAAGCGAAAAGATGCTTTGGATGGGCTCATCGTTGAAGGGCTCCTTGCTTGAATTTTTGCACCAACACGATGGCCAAAGGTGCGTTACTGCGTGGCATTGGGGGCGTTGGTCCAAGAGCACGTGGGAGATCATCGTCGGCGCTAAGCCGACGCGTCGGTCGGCGAAATGATCTACCATCCCCGGACCACTTGAACATGCAACTCCAACGCCAACCTTGCACCCACCGCACTCGCTACGAACGACAGCGATGAGGAGCCTTTGCCGCTGTCTCCAAAACTTTCCGCGTACGCTGCTCATGCGTTCAATGGGAACAACCGCGCCAGCGGTATCATCCGAGCAGGATCTATCGACAGAGGAGAAGCCCCTCTACGGCACGGTTGCCTCACATCGTAGCTACATCTTCCTACACTCTCCAATACCACCTACCAAGTTCCCCTCGAGAATGACGACGACTCTGCAGCGCGCTTTACAACTACGCGCGTCGAAGTGGGGCGGGATCGTCAATTTTTCGTGGTCCGAAGGAGGAGATGATAGTGTGGACGCGCCGCAGGGTGCCACTGTGTTCTCGGCCTTGGGTGGGCGTTTGGACCTCCAAAACCTTGTGTTGGAGGACGTGGACAGTGTGGATGCCGTGTTGAGGGAACACGCCGAGGGTCTGCATCCCAGTCACCCTCGTGAAGACACGGAGATCCATCTGTACGTGTGTACGCACGGTGAGCGGGATTGTAGGTGCGGCGACATGGGTCAGAAGGTTGTTAGTGCTTTGAAGAAGGAAGTGATGGAGAGGGGGTTAAGCGCGGACAGGGTTAGGATTGGGGAGGTGGGGCATGTTGGTGGGCACCAGTGCGTATTAAATATTCCTTCTCCTCATTCTTCCGTTCTCTGATCTCGAGGGTTTCGTTTGTGCAGATACGCTGCGAACGTTTTAGTTTTTCCGCACGGCGAATGGCACGTCCGCATGTTACTTTTCTTTGTTTCAGTGTCTGACTTTCATATTTACTTACAGGTTGGGACGGGTAACACCAGAGACTGTCCCCGACTTACTCACCGCCGTCCTTGCGAGCCCCAGGAGGCCTTTTACGCCTTCAGACCCTCCTTTGCTTAGAAATCATTGGAGGGGACGCACAGGGTTGGGGAAGGAGGAACAGGTAGCGTTCTTTGAGTAATAATGCTTGGCTTATGGTGTTGTTCATGGGAGAATCACGCAAAATGGGGCGTGCATTTCCTCTTTGCCGTATACATCATGGCTACCCTCTCGAAAACTGTCGACTTGAGATTTATTGAGTTTGTAAAGCATCCCTTCTACCAGGAGTCCAATTGCCTTCTTTACTATTATTTGGAGCCTTTGTCTTCTAGATCGCATCTATTACACTTACATCCAGCGGGTCGATGGCGTAGTTGGTTATCGCATCTGTCTAACACGACTTGGATATCGTCCACACAGAAGGTCCTCAGTTCGAGCCTGGGTCGACTCATTCTTTTTGCGATGATCCTGCTTATTGCCAGCCACCAGCAACATTCGGAGTTTGTTGTTGCGAATCCTGGTTGTTTGTAAATTTTCTTTTTACTTCCTTCGTCGGCGGTTCCTGAGCCCATCACAAGTCCGCTGTGGGTTTCAAGACCACCTGCTGTCTGGAAATTCCCACACCGGTCAACCGACCTCACTCATGATCATGGCGAGCCTCCGCTAGTTCAACGGAAACGTTTTGTCTGTCACTGTCGGCACTCTAAAATCGCTTTCAGTTTCTTGCCAAAAGATCTATGTTTGAACCCACAGAATCCAGGCAGCCGAAGCGGATGCCATCGATATGTATCGGAAGACGACGGTGACTGCCTTGACGAACACCTACTGGTCTGATCTTTCTAAGCTCAGAGATGTTATCCCCATTTAACCAAGCTTCCATGTCAATTTGAAGTTGTAGGTCATATACTTACTCGCTATGGAGACGTTGACCACCCAGTTTCGTGCATACTTCGCTGTCGCAGGCTTGCTGTTTTGTTGATGGCATCTGAAGAACTTTGTGACGAGGAAACGAGATCTCAAGTGGCTTGCCCATCTCTCGGGTCCAAGGGGCCTCCTCACCTTGGGAGCTATGTTGGACGCCCGCACGAAGCGACAATCCTTGGTTAGTGTACGACAAATGGTTTCAAAAAACATGGCGATTTCTGCTGTGGACTAAACGTTTGCGGCTCACGATTGACCCGATTCTTTACTGGCAGCTCGCTGATAGGCGCTGCTGCCTTATGGCATTGTATGGGGGACAACGCCAAGCAGTTAACCAGAGCGCCTTCGTCCACCTACCCAAGCGAAAGAAAGAAACGCAAGCATGCTTCTGCGTAACGCTCGACATTTTTAGTATGCATCGCATCCAACAGCGTGCTATCTCGAGGATTATAGAATAGACACAGGTGTCAGACTCGATCCAGCGGTTGGGAATAGGATCGGCAGCCGGAGGTGAGTGTTTTGACCTGAGGCATGAGATTGTCATTGACAGACGCATATGGGCTCTGCTGTGCCACAAGGTGGCCCCGTCTATCTAAGCGCCGGTGGATGAACTTGGACTATCCAGACGAAAGCGAAGGCAGATTATATTAGCAGCAAGTCTTGTCGTACGTGTTTTAATCTCGGCAAACCGGGAAACAAATAGTGATATCTTGCACCTCTAAGGTCGCTGAGTCACTTATTCGTGGGCTCTGATTGAGCCGCCTCATTCAAAATCTCTCACAAGTAGATGATTTCGACACTGACAGGACATGATCTGAACGCCCAACATGAATTCTAGTTGGTCGACAGCTTACAATGAACGTTTGTGTACTAGTCCTATTAAAGTAAGTAAACTCCCACTCCCACAGTACAAGAAGATTTGACGTGACTTGGCCCAGCGTCATGTCGCCGTTTGCCCCAGCCCAGCGAAACCCAGCCAGTCCCAACACTCCGAAAAATGGCATTTCCTTGAATTTGGTATCCCTGCCAAAGGTCTGAGTTTTGCTGAACCAAAGCACTGGCAAATGCCCCGATCCCGTTGTACTTCCACGCGCGCCAGTCCTGACGTCGACTCGGAGGCTCCGCAGGTGTATCGTCTTCCAGACGGATTTATCGGAAGCGATAAGGAATATTCTGACCAGCACCTTAGTCATGGGCCTGGTTTTCTGAATCCTGGGATATGTGTCATCATATTTAACTAAATCGACATGACCACTCGGAGCTCCAGGTGAGGCAATCACTACCCCCTTGCTGCATTTACAGTGCAACCATCATGTACGACATACCTGCTTCAGGCTTTCCCGGCACTGCAGTATTGGGTGTGATGGAGACGATCCAGTTTTATCCATTCCTCACTGCCGCAGGCTTGCTGTTTGGTCTATGGGGCTTGAAGCATATCGGAGTGAAGAAGCCAAATGCTAAGCGCCTTCCCCGTCCTCCAGGTCCCAAGGGACTCCCCATTCTGGGTGCCGTGTTGGAAGTGCCGTCAATGGGTGATAAACCATGGCTGGGTTACGATAAATTGTTGAAGAAATATGGTGCGCTCTGCGTTAAGATCTGGTGCTCGTGCATAATGCTTTTACCAGGCGACATCATATACTTTGAGGTTGTCGGCCAACCATTTCTAGTTTTGGGATCTTTGCAAAGAGTAAATGATATATTAGACAAGAAATCGTCAAATTACTCAGACAGGCTGAGCATGCCTATGTTGAGGCTGTACGTTCCCCTGAGTCCAAGTCTTTTTTTTGCAGCAATCTGAATTGCTACATAGAATGGGTTGGGGCTACGATATACCAAACATGCCTTACGGGACTATGTGGCGAAGGCACCGCCGTGCATTTCACGAGCATTTTCATGCGAACGCCGTGCATAAATATCTACCGACCCAGGCGAAAGAATCTCAAGCCTTACTCTGTCGGCTTCTCACGACACCGCAAAATTTTATGCATCACATCCGACAGTAAGCCATGATCATTCGTAGTCAATAGCCTGGCCAATGTTTTCCCAGCACTTTTGCATCGACTATTATGAGTATCTCCTACGGCCTACCAGTCTTGGAATCCAACGACCCATATATCACTTTGGCTGAGGAGGCCCTGCGAGGTGTTGCCGAGGCTGGAATTCCGGGGACTTTCTTGGTGGACCTGCTCCCGTTCTTGAAATATGTGCCAGGCTGGTTTCCTGGTGCTGATTTCAAGCGGAAGGCTGCTCACTATGCCGCCATAAATGCTGAAGTTGTGAATCAACCTTTAAAAATCGTGCAAAAAAAAGTGGTAAGCCCTTAGTTCCACATCACCGGCTACAAATCGAACAGGCTAAACATCGTATCTTCAGGCGGAGGGAACGGCGATACCTTGCGTTCTGACCTCTTTGTTGGAGGAATTTCCCGGAAATGAAGAACTAGGCCAAGTGGAGAAGGAGCTTATCTCTCGAAATACCGCTGCAATAGCATACATTGGTGAGCAATCATAATTTTGGATCTGACTTCACATTGTCAATCACTTGGAGAATAGCTGGAGCCGATACTGTTTGTCCTATTTTTTTTCGAAATTTCTTTTGACGCGGCTCACTCTGAATCAGACGGTATCAACCACACAAACTTTTTTTTTGGCCATGGCGATGTATCCGGAAGCCTTGCGAAAGGCACAGGCGGAAATCGATGCAGTCGTCGGAGCAAATCGCCTTCCAGACTTTAACGACCGCCCTTACTTGCCGTACGTAAATGCAATAATCAAGGAAACGATGCGTTGGAAATTGGTTCTTCCCCTCGGTAAGAGGTTTTTCAATGTCCTCAAGTCCTCCTCCAGTTGTTCATCGTGGCAGGTTTTGCACACATGTCTACTGAGGATGATGAATATGATGGGTACTTTATTCCGAAAGGTACTGTTGTCATCGGAGCTGCATGGTGCATTTTTCGCCTATGTGAAAAATCTTTTAGTATTGAAAAGTTGTGTATAGGTCAATTTTGCACGATCCCGAAGTATTTGAAGCCCCCGAAGAATTCTGGCCGGAGCGCTACCTCAAAGACGGTCAAATAGACCCAAGCGTTAGGGATCCAGTCGTCGCCGCTTTCGGGTTCGGCAGAAGGTGAGTGAAAGAATGGCATTGAAATGATTCATTCATAGCCGGGTTCTACTAGGATGTGTCCTGGCAGGTACCTGAGCGATAATTCTCTATATTCTATCGTCTCGTCTGTCTTGGCGGTGTATAATATTAATGCGCCACTTGATGGATCCGGAAAGCCTGAACAGATTGACGTGAATTACACAAGCGGGCTTCTGTCGTATGTGATCTTTCTATAGAGTCCACAAGTATGTGTTCATTCCCCGATAGATATCCCCTACCTTTCAACTGCACAATCAAGCCACGCTCCGAAGCTGCTGAATCTCTGATTCGAGGCCTCAGTGATTCTCTTATATAAAGCCGTGACCACGCCATTTTGACTGAGTAAGAACTGTAACATTACGAACTAGTCGGCTTCTTGTCCATATTTTGCCAGTACATGTACAACTGTTCGCCATAAGGTCGACGACGGAGCCGTAGCTGAGGGCATAGAGAACTTACGCCAGACGGCGAGTACGTTTGAAATTATGCCCCGCCTTTTTTTAGGACAGCTGCTAATCATCACCTTGTGCTACTTAGCTTTACCATGAACCCTGATTCTTTTCTTCGCATCTTTCTTCGAACTCTCAAAATCTTGCTTAGCTGAGAGATAACGAAAGAATTATTGTGAGGTCAGCTATGCAAAGTGTACTGACTGACCAACGATATTGAGAAATGGAATTTTACCAGCCTCATAAGAGAGAAGTTTTATGACCTCTTCTACAGGGAATTCGCCCCTCTCAGATTTTTCTTTAATTAAATTGGTACCGTCAAAGATCTGCGGGAAGCAATGTAACCATGAAGCGCATCTACATTGAAAATGCACAAAACGTACCCCGAAGTGCAGGTAAAAATAGTTTTCTCTAAAGGGGGAAGGGAGGTCGTTGAAAAGTGAAAATTGCTCATAGATGGCAAGCTCCTTTGTCCATCCTGGGATAGCATGTCTATCACCAAATGGATCCATTATCCGCCTCACGATAAATCTGACTCGATAAGCATTGAGAGTAAAACATGAACTGATGAGTCTGAGGGCCTCACGTTATGGGAAGTAGGAGCTCCTCTCGGTAACCCCACAACTTTCAATTGCTGAGTGGGAACAGTAATTTCAGGAGTCGACGTGCAATGGTGGGTGAAGTCTAACTGGTTCATTAGCTTACAATCTGGCAGGCCCCAAGACCCGTAGTCTCCCCATGTGCGCATATCAAATACTCGATGATCAAAATATGATTGGTGATATTCAAGGACCGTCGGCCATTCGTAGACGTTAATAAGATCCCGCAGGTGGTTGAGGTATCGAAAGAAGACGAGGTTGATTGCCGAATAGGTGAGATATTCACTCAAGATGGCAAAGTAGACGTGAAGGGGGTGTAGAACGGCCCAGGGTTCTTGTACAATGAGGCTTCTCTCAGATCCTCTTTCGACATAGACTGTGGTCGCAGTTTGTACAGGTCCCGCGCCAAGAGTTGATGGTTGATTGCATTCAATTAGCTTTTCCTCGACATTGACGAAGGTTGCACGTAAAACGGATAGCGCTTTCGCTGGAGGCAAAGGAGTTGCCATGAGGTCAGGAGATGGAAGTGTGAGACTTTTCGAAGTTCACACGATGACACACGACTTTTTCCCGTCACCTCAACTTTTGGATGGAATTCCCCATGACTTCCGCCTTTGCTTCAGTCCCAAAAAAATGTATGACATCCATCATTACGCATAATTTCAATGCAGGCGACCTCTACAAGTTGTGTTTGCCAGCTGTCCCGAAACAAGCGGAGGAACTGAAAGCCGAGCCGTACAAAACACCCAATGCCGTCGTGGTGCCCCTCCAGGTCTACTTTGCGATTCTTTCTTCGTTCGTCTCTTCTCCCGACGTACCCCTTCAACTTTTTTGGTATCTGGATCACCTGCAGCACCTTGTCGACGAGTACCAATGGGAAGGCGTCCTGGCGTATCACACACTTTTCTTCAACGAACGTGTGCGAGAGATGAAAAATAACTGTTACTCCGGTTGGGGTGCTCCACGCTATGTGTTGATGAGCTGTCTTAAACCTGAAGACCCGCTTTCTCCGTCCAAAACAATTCCTACTCTGCAGCTTGAGAGTCGTAGATTAATTCGTCAGGACGGCTGCTGGGGGGATTACTATCACTACCCCGTTACTCCAATAACGTGAGTAGAATTTCTGTTGAATACTTGACCTGAACTCCCTTTCCCCAGTATTGTGACACGACGAACGACGGGCAATCCTTTGGCTAAGGATCTCAAATTCCAGATGCACACCAAGCATAGCGGAATTTGGGAATCTTTTGCAATGGAACGAGAATCTTCTAAGCATCATGGACAACTTGTAGTATGTCTCCGTTCTTTCCTATCGCATTCCCCCTTCTGAAGTGCTTTAGGCACTCCACGACGGTAAAATCATGGAACCGCGAAAGCCAAATTCTACGTTATACGTGGAAGATCTCGCGAAAGCGTTCTCCTATGAGGGCGGCGAATACCCATTCTTAACTCTGACCAGTGAATAATGATTTATTTCAATGGTCCATTTAAATCTTACGCTTCGAGGTCAGCGCGCCGTGAATACGAAGAGGCAACAGCGTGGGCTCGAAAAGCCCGTCTTGAGGCAGAAAAATATCAACGCCGCTCAGCTCGAGTTTCTGCGTTCAAAAGTCTTTTTCCACATGCGTTCAATATCTTTGCTCCATCGAATTCCCGCGTTCGAAGTGCGTCTCCTGACACCTTGGTTGGGCAAGAGCATAACGAATCAACAAGCGCCAGAGATAAGGACGAGGACCAGGGGGATTCCGCTCAAGCGACGACATAAAACTTTATTATGAAACAAAGCACTTGTATCTACAGAATTGTATCTCGAGAAGACTCCCAAATATTTGAGTGCATCTCTCAGCCTCGTTCCCCCATTTCTCTCTCCGCCGAAATAAGAGTCTTGATTTTGTAGCTTCCTAGAACTGGGAAATCAACTCTAAGGTTTCTCACCTAAATCTCAATACGGCTATTCCCATGTTTTCATAACGCTCACGGCTCAAATAAGCTTGCCTAGAAGCATGCAATTGACAAGACATAGTCTCGTCCCTGCCGCCCAATTTCATCTCATCGACAATTTCTATATCTGGACCACTCGTGATTTCAAGGTCATCTCATCAAGGTGCATGTTTTTAATATCGCGCATGTCGTTTCCAGAAGGAAACTTTGCGCCAGATGTGCAAAGGGTCTTTATACGCATCACATGAACCAATAAGTTGTCAAACGTGCAAAGTAGCTGAGATGAGAGACCTCGCACATAAAACACGTTTTTTCGCGTCGATAAGGAGATGGGGTCTAGAAGTACTTCATGAATATGTAGATGTGATTCAAAGGATGACTGACATTTACGTTGAACGAAGATCATCGCTTGATAACTTAACCTCTGGATCGATGGTACCTTGTTCACAGAAAGCTAATGGGTTCATTCCCCGCGCTTCGACAATCCGATTCAACGAGTCCCGCAAGAATATGGCGGAGATGAAGAGAGGGCCTCTATCGGGGGGGGGGGGGTGTTAGTCGTTAAAGTACCTCAAAGTCTGAGAGTAAACTTCGCATTGATTGACCAACTCAACTGTCCAAATCGTTATCGCGTTAATAATAACCAGAGGACGAACATCAAGCTCACAATTCGAGATAATGGTGTACTCTAATCTGTCTTCCAGCAAGCCTGGGGAATGTTTGTCACAGTAAACGAGGCTCAAGCGCTGTGGCGTGTCCTTCCCATATCATGTGTCGAGAGGGGGGCGCATGTGGTGCTTGGTGATATCATAGACATCCATCTGGTCGCAGTTGCCTTTTACCGCTCGGCAAAGGGGTCCTCGTAACGCGTGTGCAAGGCGTGTTAGTGAAAAAAACCAACGGCCATCAGCAGGCATTTAAATAAACCCTAGGAGGGCTCGGGATTCCTTGACGCTTTGCAACAGAGCCAGACAATAAGTCTACTTGCCTCGAGGCATGATGATCGGAAGATAGGACCCGCATCCCGCTTTTCATGTAGTACAGTGCGGTGTAAGGCCTTGATAGAACCCAACTCGGCTCAGAGTCGGCTGATTGATATGATAGACGTTATCTTTTATGTTGAGCCTCGTTTATGACAGGGAATCAGGGAAATGTTGTCCTGGCCAATTCATGGCTCACGGATGGGTTGTAGCGAAACAAGCTCAGGTTGAAGCTTCGGTGTGAGAGGGTTGGATTTAATCTGTAGATCTGCAGCGAGGTACGGGTTGGTGCGGGAAGCGCATCTTCGAAGCGTCAAAACGTGCCGACCACGATCGATACTGAAATCGTCATCGACACCCAAGACTTCTAGGAACACTGCGATCTCAAGATCTACGGAACGTCAAAAATAGAGCGACCCTTGTAATAGGTCGTTGAATTATTGGTGAGGCGGGAGAAGGAGGAACTTGAGGAGTCGGCGCGAAAATACGGTTAGAGACTTGTTGCCTAGACGCGGGGCGTCGGCCCCTCCCTCTTCGCCCTTTGATGTCTTATCGTACCGTTTCCGTTCAAATGTGTCCACGATTACAAGCGATCATCAATTTGAATCTGGAATGCGATGGGAGAATGACCCATAAAAAAGCAGATCATTCATCACATCCGCTATGGGTAGGTCAATAGGACGGACTGAACGGCCACTCGGAGTGAATTGACCATCAGTGCCATCCGAGATCATAGATAGGCGATCGTTTCTCCTCTTAACGGGAGCGTCACTTTCCAGGAGCACATTCACCGCGCAGGACGTTGTCGCGGAGATGACGCGGGACGTGGGGACATCGATAGAGAAGTGGTGCGTGCGCAGTGAATCCTCTGCAAGAAAATTAAAGAAATTCTTCAGCTTCGATAAATTCAGAGAAATATGAGAGATCTTGAAGAAATCGGGCGCTGAAGCACATGGAGGGCAAAGGGTTCTGCTTCTTTCAATTTGCTTGTAGTAAAACCAGAAAAACCCGATGTAAAAATTTGAAATGTTGTAGAACTCCGGAAAATCCCCAGTCGCGGCCTGCGCGTGAGCGTATCGAGAAGATGGGCAGAGGGGATGGGTGGAGATGAATGCTCCTGATCGGATGCTCGGGGAGTGGGAGAAAATAATCTCCCACGGCTCGCGGACACAAAACGTTTCAACAATGGTGGCATCAAGCAGCATCAACCGCGCATGGCGATGAGGTGGGCCCCGATATCAACGCCAGGTGATATTCGTGTGACTCGCGCTCGATGAAACACGAGGTGTGTTGCCGAGAACCCTGAGTAAAAGAAAAGCCCTAACCCTACTACACGCGCCAAAGTTCGGTTGGAGATTTGGATTTCTGGATTGGCCTCGTTGCAGAAGTGCTTTTTGCAAGGGTCAGTGGAGGGATGAAAAGCACATGTATACATGGAGATGACGGGATAGGAAATTAGACTGGACCAAGTCTGGAGTGACGCCTGGTGACAGCTTAGTGACGGTTTGCGATCAGATACGTAAGCAAGTTATATTATAGGCAGTGTCTTCCATTTTAGGCTTACGTCCTTTGTCCTATTTATCATCATCCTTTAGGTGAAGCGAGAATTTTTCCCCTTCGCCCTATTACTTTTTCTCTTCCTCCACCCTAGGGGTGCTTTCAACTGGCTGGTCTAATGCTCACTCTAATCCACGGATCTTCCTGCGACGTCTGCGCTGAGGAATATGGCGCGCAACGTCTGCCCCATTCCATTCCCTGTGGTAAGTTTTTTTTTCTGTGAGAAAGTTTTTTTTTTCTCACTTTTTTTCGGTGGCGAACAGGCCACGTCCTGTGCGCGAGTTGTTGCACGACCATAGTTGAAAAAACTTCCCCCCGGCTTTCACCTGTCTGTCCTTTTTGCCGCGTAAACTTCAACGGCGATGACATCCGGCTCATTCGGATGGATTTCACAACGAGTGGTTGGAGTACGCCTAGACGCTTACCCACTGTTGAGTCGCAATATAGTGATCTCACCAGTGAGTTTTTGGCGAGGAGGACTGAACGACTCTTGTCCCCAGAAGGTAACTCGAGGATCCGACCCGAGGCCCGACGGCTGGAAGACAAGGTGGCCAAAGTCGCCGCAAAAAAATGTTCTGTTGAGGAGGTCTCTGCTCTTCACAAAGAACTCGAGGGTTGGCTCTTGTCTGAGAAGGATGACCAAGTGCTTTCGACTCCTAGTCATGCCGAATCATTCTGACAATTTTCTTTATCAGACTTCATCTCTTTTACTCAGCGCAGCTCTGCTGCGGGCCATCCTCATGAATCATTTATCCCATTCTGAGGCCAGTAAAAATGCAAAAACAGTCGAGGCGAACCTCAAGGTGAAACTCGACGCCCTTGAAACTACTAACGGAACGCTAGAATCTGAGTTACGACGGTGAGTCATCCGTGCCTTGGCGCCCTTAAAATTTTCTAACTAGCACCCGAACTACCGTTTCCCCTTCAGAACAGTGAGTTTATTGTTTCCGTGCCTGTCCTTCTTGAAGCTGACCTCCCCTTTCTTAGCGACAACAATATACACAAAAATCACAAGAATGCCAACAATTGCGAACTGAGGTTAACCAGTTGAAGGCGTTGGCTACCACTTTAGGGGTGCCATCCCACGATATGCCGCCCCCGCCACCACAGTCGCCGACACCACCGTCAACTTCACCGGTGCCTCCCTATAGCTCATCATCACAATCACCTCTTTCACGATTCAATTCCACGCATGTGAGATCCGCCTCCATGTCGTCACGACCTTCTACGCCCACTCCACCCGCCCGATCCCATACCCCCGCCGCTCCCCCGCCACGGTCACACACGCCTTCTCTCAGGCCGCAGACACCTTCTATTCGGTCACATACACCAATGCGGTCTTACACTCCGGCCCCACCCGTACCGCCGATGCCAAGGTACTCAACACCAACCCCGATGTCGATGAGGTCACACACTCCGGCTCCTCTAGTCCCGCCCAAACCCCGCCGCCTCTCGACACCCTCACCCCCCAAAATGATGCGTTCAGCCTCTGAAGAAAAAGCAGATGCCCATGAGCGCTGGATACCCCCTTCCGCAGACCCTGACTCGTTCGATTACTCGAACAAATACAAGCCCGTCAGGCCACCATCCCGTATGGCCACCCCTAGCATCTCTGCCTCTGCTGCCGCACGCTACAGAGAAATGCATGTCTATTCCCCGACATGAACGCTTTCACCCTCGGACATAATTCTATTCTAGAATTGATTCTATTGCGTGCATGTATCTTATTTGCTTCCCATTAGTTACCCACCCGTCTGCTTGGATATCCCTTTCCTCGTCTCCATATTCCCCTTACTCCCAAATTCCCCTTGCTCCCATATTCCCCTTGCTCCCATATTCCCCTTGCTCCCAATTCCCCTTCCCCCGTCTGCATATACCACCGCCTTATCGCAACCGTTCTCGTCCCCCGTAGTTACCTGTGTGGATCCACGTCTTCTATTTATCGCTGAGCTGGATTCCGCCACCTTTTACTCACCCATCATTCCCAATCGCCTTTCGACCTTCCTCTGCCACTTCCATCGATAGATGGCTAGTTCGGCCCTTTTACACCCACTTTTTAATCGTAGTACCTTTTTTAGCCTTTACAATCTCTTTATGGAGAGCGGCTGCTCTTCTTGCGTTTTTTCTCTCTTCCCTCTTTGCTGTCCCGTTTACCTTTTTTCCCCATTTTTCCCCTGCTCTAGTCCTATCTCGTGTTTTCTTGGTTAACTCCACTGTTTTCCTCTCTAGTATTACTTAGTTAGCATCGTACGTAGACGGCGGTTAGAGCCGCTCTCATCTCTCTTCATATGTAGCATTGTTTTTCCTTTTTTTGGAGACGTTCATGCCTATATGCAAAAAATTTAGTATGCATATGGCATTCGTACTTATAGGTAGTTATATCAATGTTAATAGTTTCGCTGTGATTCAGACGTTTCCAGAAGGTGGGCTCAAGGTGGACTCCTTCATTTAAGCTTGATGATGAGTATGTGATTACGCAGATTACATATACTACTTATATTATGCCCAAAAGTAGGTGCTTGTATTATAGTTCTGTCTTACCTTCACTTCTGTGAAGCGGAGAGGCGTCCACCTACCCCTAGGATACGCTCTGTAGCTCTCACATGATGTCCGATTCAGGGAAAGTGTGAAACTACACTACTTGCGACTTCCAGCCCATTGAAAACACACATATGACCCCGCGCCAAGAAACTAGTCCCCGTCAAGGGTTTATGGATGTATATCTCGCGGATCCAAAACGCAATCTAAGGAGTGAATTCAAACGGCCCCGGTGTACCTTGTTTCCATATGGAGGACGCAAGGCAAAAGCGATCGAACGAGGGAGAGCGGAAAACAAACTCGATCGCAGAGGTCAACCCTACATATGAATGTTATCGAGGACCGATCGGAGTGGAGCATGAACGGGAGGTTGAGACTGATTATACGCAGCCCAAAAGACGGCGTCCACCTGATGCAAGAGTAAAAATGTGGACTGCGCAAGATGTCCACGAGCCATGTTAAGTCAATTGAATTAGCGTGGGGCGAGGAGGATGCATGTGACGAAACCCCGAGCCCATGGACGTCGAGGGGGGTATCGCGATCACCAGTTTAGAGCTCGAAATGTGCGTCGCCAGAGGAATGGAAGCGTCCTACTGATTTTGAACGAAGCAAAATAAGAGTTTCGATCGCATCTCATGACCTCAACCTTGATGACGATCTTGTAAAGCTAACCCCAGACCACGTTTTTGCAACGCGCAGCAGCGTCATCAGCGTCATGGGACGAAGTTCAACATATCCATTCGGCGTGTAGGTGCTAGGGAAGCAGATCCTTTACCTCGCATGGCAGGGCATCATAAGGCACGCAGCCATGTTTCCGCTTTACCAGTTAATTCGCTCCTTCGCGTTCTCCTAGTACTAGCGGTCGGCGTAGTGGCAGCGCGCCTCACCTACTACTCACTGCGCTTGCGCCGCCGCCGCACGCTGGCCACTACCAAGTACTTAGTCACGCGGTAAACTCACCTCCGATCACCACCGACATTGAACAAGAGTTCAGCCCGGTAGAACATACAAGGAGAATTTCCCATCGTCGTGGGACCACCGGTTAGCGAATTGTGGAAGCGCAGTCTAGGAATTTAATGGCGGAGTTATGTGCCCGTTTCATTCCGGGGAAACCGATACAGCATCGCAGCAGTTACCACCCCAAATGCCTGGATATGAGAATCTCCACCGCGGAGGGTTAAGTTCCGTTGAAAGTAGCCATGATTCCCAGAAGTACTGTAGGTCCGTCCGCTTCCTGACGCTAGAATGTCTGCCCGAATCCCCGCATCGCATACCTGGGGACAGTGGACAGCAGTGGGAAGATAGGCGGTCAACCGGTCACGGGTCGAGCCAAATTGTGGTGGGATTCGGAGCTCGAGAAAGATGACTCGCAAAGGCCGCGAACTGGGAGGGAGAATCCGTAGGCCGACGATTTTTTGTTGTTTGACGTTCGAGAGAAAGGTGGGGGAAAGAGGATCAACTTACTGAGCGACATATATGGTGGGAGATAAGATGGAAGCTACTCTCAAATAGGAAGGGCGTCTGATCTTCTGATGGAAGCATATTTTATTATCTGATAAGATGCGCCCCTGTCGTGAACTGCACGTTCAAGAAGTCAAAGACATAAGTATGCTCCCCAAAGTTCGACGCATACTACAGTATAACGCCTACACTGATTATACAACATGCTGATCATTGATTCCACGAGAGGTGGAGGGCACAACCTGACGGCTCTAAACGGTAGCATGAACACCGCTGTGGGAGACCTGTGAACCGAGTGTGAGCGTCGAATCGTCGCCCTTCAAAGTGCTCACGTTGTCTGAGATCCCCAAGGCCCTTGTGATGGCTTTGAACTCGGCTTCCGTGGGCCTTTGGGTCCCTGTGCAGACTGCCAACCCAGTGGTAAGCGAATCAACGATCAAATGCAACCCTGAAATCGCAGCTCACTGGCAATGACCTGCTGCTCAGTGGACCCGATGCTAGCAGCTATCTGTGCGTAGGAAATTCCTATTTGATAGTTAGGGGATGATTGCTAAAGAAAGCCCGTTGTGATCGTCGACGCACCTGTCCTTGCTTGGGCAGCGGCGAGCGCAGCGCATTGCGGGTTTGGTGCCATGGTGTCTAAGTCGTGTGTGATGGTTGTTATAGATAAGGCGATTGGTGATGGGTGAATACAAGAGCTGTGGTATTTATACTGCCGGGGAGGGAAGTGGCCAGTGACCGTCGAGAGTAACGATCAATAATCAGCTGATCTAATCGATTTGATTCAACGTTAGAGGACCCTCAGACGAAGCCTCTGACCAAACGCACCCATATATATTTATATTACCCCTCCCCTGTCCTCGATTCGAGTACTCTGGGTAGGTGAAATCGATCCTCCTTTATCACACTATCTTTTTTTCACGGCAAGGCTTCTCCAAAATCCGTTTGCAGTCTCTTGATAACGTAGAATGACGACTGAAACTGGCTGTGGAACTGAAGTAAAAAAAAAACCATTGCCTAGTGTACCACCACTGTTTAATTGTTTTTCTCTGCAACGTCCGAGTCGAATGACATGCGAAAAACGGAGATTTGATGTTTTTCAAGTTGATATCTTCATGTAAATTCTTTGTAAATTCTTGCAAAGAATGACGTGTTGCTTGACGAATACAACCGTCGCGTCTGGAGGTACTTTATAGAGTGATGACAGAAATGTTCAATCGTACTCACCAGCGACTTGAGGGGGCCTGTTTGTACAAAGCGAGGTGGAATTCGCAGAGGTGTCTAGGGTTTTTCACTTAGCTGTCACATATAAAATATGGAACGCTCGAACTTGAGTATCTTGACAAGTTGAGGGTTGCAATATGAGGAATTAGATTACCAAAAGAATAGAAAAAAGAAATGTACATACTATAAGAGGGTGCGCAATGGTCAAGGGACCGGCAATGTCTTCACCATCGCAATCGGCGAGCCCGCAATTGATTCCAAATTGATTCAGTTGCGAGATGCCAGATGAGAAGAGGTTCGCTCTGTACAATTCCCGACCCCTTGTCGCCGCTATCACCTCGTGATCTCTTTCGTTTGAACAACGCAGCAGAGGACAGAGTGGAAAGCAAGTGGAAAGGTGGGATCGTCCAGGCCTGGCCTAAGCGGGTCAAAGATGTAACGAATGCGGAAGTAGGTCGGGCCGATTTACTTCCGCATTTTGATCAGCTTTTTTCCTAATCCAATCAATCCGTTCTTGCATTGAACATGACATTTTCCTTCATCATGATTTTATCTTACCTATAGATTTCTTCACCACAAGATCTTCGACTTCCTTATTTTAGAGTTTTGGTGAGTAAATGTGTTGTGTTAAAGTGTAGGTGACTCACTGAACCGCAGGTTTATTGCCATAATACCGACATCAGGAATTCCTTATACCACTTTAGAAACCCTCAAGATGGGCGCTGTGGAACACATAGACGATGTCGTCCCACCGCAATACGAAATACGAGCCACCCGATATGGTGGTCGCGGTGTTTTTGCACTTCGTCCGATCCCAAAAGATACCCTTGTTCTAGCCTGTGCTGCTCCTTACGCCAGCGTTGTCTTCCGAAAGTTCAAACGAGAGGTGTGCGGCTGGTGTTTTGCGTACTCATTCGAAAGCGGGAAAAACAAATGGAGTATTCGTCTAGACGACCCTCGGAAAAAAGGTTGTGGAGGAAATGGGGACGGAGGTGGGGGGACGTGGTTCTGCATGGACGAGTGCCGTGAATCGTGGGTCCGGAGCTATCATTTTGGGCAGGACAATGACCTGGGGTGGTGGATGACCGTCAATGCGGCGTTGGAGAAAATCGTCACGCAAGCTAACAAGCGGAAAGTGAGCTGTGACCGAAAACCGAGCTCCAATTCTGGTGCTTCTCCCATGTTGGAACACCTGGACAACCTCAAGGAGGGAGATGTCACACCAGAAGCAATTAGCCACGGTTGGAAAGTCGCTGAAAAGGTTTTCTTTGAGGAGGCAAAATCCGTTGCGGGTTCTTGGGGTGTGGAAGTGATGAGTGAATTTGAAATGGACACCGTTCGTTTCGTTTTGAACGGTCTTATCACCCGAGCCATCCAAGAAATTTCGCCTTCCACCTCTTCCGCTGCCACCGCCGGAGTATGGGACGATCTACTGTCACTTCAGGATAACGAATATGCTCTCATCCGTTCCAAACCCTATATCCTTGCTTCGCGGATCCGTATTTACGGGTTCATCAAGCGATTCGTGCAACTTGCACGATCCGAGTGGAAAACGCAGGCGGCTGGAGTTGATTACGAATCAGCATTCCAAGTACTCTGGAGGCTTGTCTCTACCCCGGAAACGGTACGTGCGATACTTGCGCGGGACCACGGGAACGTGTTTGGGATTTGGGACACGGCGCCTGACGATGAGGAAAGCGAGATGCTCGGATGGGGATTGTACGTCTCTGGATCGTATTTTAATCACGGTACTTCTATATCTTATAACATGACACAAATGCCGGCTGACCTCACCTGTAGATTGCAGTCCCAACCTCAAGAAACGTCGACATAAACGGGGAATCAACTTTTATACCACCCATGACGTCAACGCTGACGAGGAGCTGTGTATCAGTTACGTTGATGTTTGCCCGGGGGCAAGCGTAATAAATCGGAAGACCGCATTGGAAAATGATTGGTTCTTTGTATGTCAGTGCGCCAGGTGCGCCAGAGAATCAAACGTTGAAATAGACCTTTGTATTAGAGATTGAATAGAGATTAAAATTTAGAGACGGAGTTTAACAAGGTTGGGTCAAAACCTGAAAGAGATAAGGTGTGAATTGCAGGGGGTGTCCGACTTGAAGAAGTTCAAGCCGTCGTCGAGAATAATACAAGACACAAAAGAGAAAGGAGAGCGCTATAACACAACACACCTCTTGGAGAGTGGTCCTTCCCGTACAAGTTTGCGATCCAAAAAACGAATCTTAGTTGTGTGTGCCTCTTTCGAGACTCTCGAGGAGGAGAGCTGATAATCGCCGAGGCGTCCTTGGGCGTTTACTGCTTCGGGAGCAATGTATAGCCCCTCGACCAACTGTTGTGAATCTGACTAGGTCACTGTCACGAGCGCGTAGATTGCCAAGTGGAACACCAGACAACCACACCTGGTCCACAGGTATGGGAGGAACCAGATGATCGTCAGACCCCGTCAATCCTCTTCCTTCACAAGAAACAATCGTTCTTCTTCCTTCATCAAGATAAATATCCACACAAGAGCTGGGAGCCAAAAATACTTACTGAGCACGCACCGGCAACGTTGCATATCCGCAAGGGGGTTTGTAATGCATCCAAAGGTGTTGGGAACACAGAATGTTGGCGACAGAACTTAGAAGCAAATGCGATAGCGACAGCGGGCCAAAATACCGCTTGTTGCCACAGCGCTGTTGGGTGTTGTTCTTCGAGATGATAAACCTGTGCAGTTACGGTTTTACGACCCTAAACCCATCCCCTTGAAGTCATGAGTGGTGCTAAGTGCCTTTATCAGTGAATGGGAGTCATACCTTGAAAACGTTGCCACCGCGCGAGGCGCTTTTCCCGCGATTCTGCGCTTAAGTGGTCGACTGATACAGCGTCACGAGAGGCGAAATGCGCGTCTATCGAACCAAGACTGTGGGGTAGATCTTCCGGTAGAACCCCACACGCAGTTAACGTTATTCGATAACGTACCTTTCCCAGTTGAGGTTGGCAAGACTCGACCGTTGTAAAAGCGCTAGGCACCAAGTCCGCCACGATATTAAATGTGTCGGGCATGGCCGACTTTGTGTCTCGTTGAAGAAGGTAAGAAACGTGGTGGGGTGTATGTTCTCTTAGTGGTAGTGAATCTTAGTTGTGGCGGTTAATTGTTCATCCTAAACTCGAACGAATCTGTTAGTGACGAAGTGAGAAGCGATATCATGAATTATTTCACCTTTAGATTGTTCCGCTGGAGAACAAGAGTGTTGTGAGATGTTGTCAAGGGCACAGCGTTGAACACAGGTGCAAGAGGTGACTCACTATTGACCGATTCTAGGACTTACACCTTGCACGGAAGGACAGCCCGGATATTTATCAGATCTCCGGCGTGATGGAGAAAGTTATGTATGTATCCCCGCCCCCGGAGTAGCTGTACCGATGTTGTCAGAATCTGTCTTCCCTGCAACAACACGCGTTGCCAACGTTTCCTGTGTCGTCGCCGCCCATGGGCCAGACACTCGTGATCCCCCATAGTTGGATAGGGCGGCGGAGAGGGACCGGGGGAGTACTCACGGAAAGAAGTAGTACAAGAATTGAATGCGATCCAGTCTAGATAAACGATGATAACATCGCCCTGGTGCCCGATCACCGGAAGGATACTAGTGCTTCATTTCGGTTGAGACCATTCATAAGCTTAAACTGAGTGAAGCGTTTACCTTCGGCGCGGCAACGTGGTTTGAGCATGTTTCCGGGGGGATGGATCCGCGTGATGTTGTAGAGAGCCCTGAAGGTGAGTACGGGGGGGAGCTCTGCGAACCAGCTCAACTAAAAGGGTCTGCGAGGAGATGTCGTTGAAGACCAAGTACGTTAGCCCCATGGTCCATGACAGACGCGGCTTGCGGGCCATAGCCAAAATGCGATTGGCGTCAGTTAGAGAATAGCCACC
This sequence comes from Laccaria bicolor S238N-H82, assembly GCF_000143565.1. NCBI lineage: Eukaryota > Fungi > Basidiomycota > Agaricomycetes > Agaricales > Hydnangiaceae > Laccaria > Laccaria bicolor. The sequence continues at coordinate 1,233,540 of NW_001889879.1, forward strand.
GAAATATCCGTTCTGAGATTTGATGTTTTTGAACTGCATACCCATCTTCAATCTTGAACAGTCTGAACACTAGCAAGAGCAAAGGAGTGGTATAAGATAAGAATAGCCGCCCCTCCAGAGCGATGATTTTGGTACAAACACGGAAACAGTAGTAACGTACGCCAATACTGAGTTGCAGATCTCGAGTTCAACGCCCAAATAAGTTATCTTCCTCACACTCTCCACGCAAAATATTGACAACACCGATCATTTTGTGAATGCACGAATCACTTTCGCGGAAATATGGAGGAAGAAAATGGAGCCGATGAAGGAGAGGGACAAGACGAGCACAATGAAGGGATCACTGTTGTTCGAAGTAAATGGTATTAAAAGACGGAAAGAGACAAAAGATAATTGAAACGTACACTCGCAAGCCAGGAGAATCGTCCGTGTAAAGTTTCAGCATGGTGTTTGACGAACCACCTGCACCTGCAGCACGCGATGAGTTTGGTCGTGACACCTGCGAGCCCGCCGCGCGTCGCCTATTCACTTTCAAGTCAAATTAAACCTTCATAAATGAAGCCTTGAGGATACGCACCGAATCTGAGCCCCAGGTGGCTTTGCTACCGCTGACGAAGAAGGGCGACCGCTTGAACGTGGAGAATCGGAATCAGACTGTAGAAGTATCAGTAAGTATCGAGTACAAGGATACTACCTTTCCACTCACCATCGCAAATGAGGGTGCCGGATGGAGGAACGAATATGTTTTACGGGTTTGCTGGCAGTGACGAAGCAAGAATTGGTGCAACGTAGCTAGATAATCGTGGGAGAATATTCTAATCACACGTGACCTGATGACCTTTGAATCAAACAGCCATCAATAATCCTCCTCTAGTAGCATCTCCCCTCGGCTGACTTCCGGAAGATATAAGCCACACAGGTAGAGAAATTTGGACCCTAAAACTACATATGATGAGCTGTACGCCATCTAATTTTTACATATCGTCATCTGATCAAAATCAGAGTCACAACTATTTGAAGATTGCCGGGGTTCATGAAGTGAGTTCTTTTCTACCTGAAGAGTGCGCTTTGGAACGATAAATCCATCATAGCTGTACCCATCGTCAAAATCTACGACATCGCTGCAGACTATAATAAGAAGTCTATCGGGAGATGGTTTCCAATTTCCCTTCTGTTTTCGCACTCCTCGCTGGGTTTTCTAGATCTCCGTCTCGGGATCGACAGCGCTTTAATTCGCGGAGATGAGCAAAGTAACTATTATTTTCCCCGCGACTTGAAAGACGCCAAGTATAGAGACAATGAACTCACGCTGTCGATCTTCATGTCTTCCACGTCTCATCTACATTCGACTTCCTTCGACGCAGATCTTCCGTCATCATTCTGACTCTCTATCGCCTCATCTAGGGTGCGTGGTTATTTCTTATGTTTTACCCTTGCACTATCCTTGACATGGTCAGGATCCCACAATACATTTGTTGGCTCCTTGCAATTGGATCAAACATCGTCACTTGTGAAGTAATGAGCCTTTGGAGCTTGTATCACACATGTGAGGTTAGAGCTTTGGAGAATACCACGCGTCGCTGGCTACATCTCCGACGACATGGTACAGGAACTCAACGCCACCACTGATCTTCTCAGAGACATTCCCACTAGATCAATGTCGAATATGCAATGTGCAGTGCTACAGAACACCATATGTTCTCGGCTCCCTCATCGATAACGATTGGGGCGCGATAAGAAAATACATAATTATCGCAATCCAGCAAGGGTCTCAATCAGCGACCACATGAACGAGTCACGGGGCGGGAGAGGCGCTCCCGCAATGATCGTGAGCTTAGAGTCTTGGTTCTTGCACCTACGAGGACTCTTTCGGACGTGGACGTGGACATGGACCTGATGATTCTGATGCTATTCATTGGATTAAATCGTATACATCAGCCGTCTTATCATGTCTATCATGCCAACGAGGATCGCAGATACCTTTATGTGAATTTGTCTTCTCATAACGCCTTGTCAGTGTAGTCGCAGTAGCCCCAGTGAATTACGTTTTAGGATAATTCATGGTAATGTATTTGACTTGCAAAGGAAATATAAATGAGTCTACAGCTCACCGCTGTTCACCGCTCGCCACTCACGATGGTAGTGCGCCCGTGCATCATGCGCGGTGTGGGTTACTGGAACATCGGAATTTTACTAATTGTTTGAAGGACTTTTTAGTGTTAAGGCCCTTGTGGTTAGTGGCTACTACGACGGCCGAAAAGTCAGCCTCCAGATGTCCGACTGGCCTTTCCGACTTTCTTTGGATGTTCTGATCGATCTCGGTTACTTAACTTCAGCGACATGAACAGGTCAATACTGAAACGTTTTGACGGAGCACCATATTATGGTCGTATGGATAGGCTGTCGGCTTTCTCTTCATCGACATGAGGGGTGGCATTCACGTGATGCAACTGTCATCGAAAAATCTTTCGGTGACCACGCTTGTAGTATGGCGCGACCAGCTTCACGTTGAAAGCAAAATCTCAGTCAAATCTCAGTCAGATTTTGCATACCTCTCCCACTAATGTTGACAAAGAATGGCACACGATCTTCTTCGCTTATACGAGGGGCGTTGGTCTTCACGACATTTTCACCGACGTTGATCGAGAAATGACCTAAGGTTACTACACGGCTCTGGCTACAGGTAAAGTGCATGCATCGCATGTTAAGACAGTAATGATATTTATGATAGCCGCAGATCATATTTCGGCGTATTACAGCCACGACACGGACCACGGTACACCTCGCAGCGGGTTTCCGATGAAAACAGAGTGGAAATCATTGACTGTTGATGGGGCGAGCAGGCGTGAGTTTCTACCTAGTCTCCACAGTGGAGTTAAAGCTAACAATTTTCAAAGTAACAACACCTTGCCATACCAAAAATCTGAGAAAAGCGATAAGCAAGACACAAAGACACGCATGCACCTATCAAGATTCGTTACAACTAATGCACGCTACTAAAGTGATAGCTTTGCGCATAGCTGAAGCGCTTACCCTCACATCAGGCGGCCCGATCCGGCTGCCGACTCTCGCCAATCACCTGGCTACTTCATGCCGTACTTGTCGCTCATTTGATCGTGCAGCCCGGTTCAAAGAGGTTGTCCATACGACGCCGGATCGGGAGGGATGGACCCACCGCGGACCTACCCCGGTTGAGCTGTTGAGGTTTGTGTAGGTTGCATCTTGTTTCTTCTCCGCTTCCAAGATGGTTCTAAGGGACCGATAGGTATCTGTGGAACAAAAAGCGGATGCATTTGCGAAAATTCCATCAATTCAAATTTGGAATCGAGGGACTGTGATGAGGGACCCAGTGACACAGTTCAATTCGGAATGGTTGATCCCCCTGCCTTAAGATGTAAGTTGCATTCTTCGCCACTTGGCCTCGTGTGCGCTGATTGCATATAATAACATCGCCAGTTTTCATGCTTGTTTTCTGGCAGGACTATTGTCCTTCGAGCGTTCTCGTCTTATTCTCGTCTCCACCACCACACGTGTTTTGTGAATTGGCTTGGTCGCCCTCGCCTTCTTATACCCAGGGCGAGCCTCTCTCTGAGCCACCCATCTCGATACCCTTGATTCTACACTACTCTCCCTACCTGTCGCTCATTATCCGACAATCATGCTGACTGTGGGAGCTGGTTCATCGTGTGACGTATGTCTCGAACCATTTGGTGCCGACGAAAAATGTCCTTGCTCGATAGTTTGTGGTCACGTATTCTGCGCCGAGTACGTCTCGTGGAACCCTTTGTTATGATTGCACCTTACACGCACCTTCGTTCTTTTTTGTCCATCTAGATGCCTTCATAACTTGACGCGTCCCGCCTGTCCTTTGTGCCGCCACGGGTTCAACCCAAACCTGACCGTTAAGCTTCATATCGAACTGGACACCACCCGGCCTTCTCCCACTCCCGCTCCCCTTTCCACTACCTCTGTTAGTGCTGAGCAGGAGGCACGAAGACTTCATGAAGCCATTGCGGGGATAGCCGAGACGGGTTCGACAGAGTTGAATTTACGACAACTGATTGAAGATGGAAGGTCGTTCCTTCGACAACAGCCTCGGACATTGGTGAGTGGCAATCCACTGATATGAGTCGACAATCGTTCACCCCCTTGTAGTACAGAGACTTGCGAACGGCACACCAAATGATAACGTACCTTTGCGAAGTCAAGTCGACCCTAAGATCCCAGAATGTGGTGGTGGATACTCTTACAAAGCAAGTCGCAGAGTTGGCGGAGCAGAAGGCAGATCTTGCCAAGCAAGTGGAAGACCTGACCGTATTGCGTCAGGTGGATAGCGAAACTGCGATAGCTGTGGAAGTGAGCCTTAGAGGGCATTGCACAAAGGCGCACGCCGCGTATGAAGCTATGGTAGGGTATGTACTTCCCTGGTCATTCGTTTTCCCTTTACTCATTGGTTATACAGACAAGTGAGTGACTTGACGTTCTGGCGTCTTAGTTCTTCTGTATGAACATACTTTCCTTCACAGTATAACGTCGTTGCCCAAGAGTACGCTTCGCTGGACGCGGAAGTTCGACGCCTCCGCGGGGAAGCGGACTCAAAACCTGCGCATAAGAAATCTCTACCTGGTCTCAAAGGTGCTGCCGTACAGAATCCGAACTCGTATACCGTTTCTCCTCTACCTCAATTTACCGGAGCACTGAATACTGGTATGAGTCTCTTTATGCCTCTGCCTGAGCTTGAGGAAGACGACGGGGAGGATGGCGATGACGATGACGATGAGGTTGAGGAAAATGCTGATCCTTCGGAGCACCTGAAGTACGGCCTTGCAAACAAAACCCACCCTGGTCGAAGCGAATCTCCCAGTCATGAATTTGATTATGGGTACCGCCGTTTCTTTCCAAGTTCAACAGGATCGCCAAGCTCCCCAATTCCGCCGCCTGGCGAGGATTACTTCACCAACTCTCCCAACAGTGATCTTTCACGCACTGCTCCCGCCAAGGAACGACGCCGCTCTCGACCTTCGTCATCCTCAAGTCGCCCCTCCAGCACTGCCACGTCATCGTCTGCTGATGTACCTCGGGCTCTCTCGTCTCCTAAACCACAATCACCATACCTAGGTTCAGCTCACGATGGCGAATCATCTAGAGGACATGTCAGCATGCCCAGTGGCGACAACGATCAGTTAAGGACGCGCCTCCACGACCTCTTGCATGACCCAAGCCTATCCTCTTCCCTTCCCAACATGACGCCCAATCACTTCCCTGCATCCCTTACCCACCGCGATTCGCATCATGATGAAGGATACGCTCCACGTCGCACTTTGTCGGAGAAACAAATTACTCAAGCTGGTCCTTCTCCAGGTCCTCCGTTTGTAGACCACTCATCGCATCCCTCAATGTCTCATGTTCCAGTTCCTAATCCTCGCCCACTCACCAGCAATGGCAGCAGCAGCGCTAGCGCAGCAGCTAAGGCTCTAGAGAAGGCCAAGAAAGAGCAAGAGAGGGAGCGTAGAAGGGCAGAGAAGGAGCGCAGCAAGGTAGATCGGGATTCTGACCGGTCACGGACTAATGCCACTCCCGAAACCAGCCACCCGCGAGCACGAGAACGGGCATCGAGTAGCGCCAATGCGCCTTGGAGTTCGACTTCCAGCTTTAGCTCTGGCAACTCTCGAGCCTCCTCCAGCTCTGAGAACTCTCGAGGATCCTCCAGCTCTGGTGCCTCGCTCCCACCGCTACCACGTTCGAGCAGCAGCAATGGACCGGCCTCATGGGGATCCGGTCAAAGTTATACGTCGGCAGCATCCCATCAGCCTCGGTACCCAAGTGCAGGGTTAAGCAAAGGTCTTTCCTCAGGCTCGACGGCTTTCAGCATCCCGGGTATATATTCATGATCCCAGACTAACATATGAACTCTTCTTCACTCTCTTTGCTCGTTCAGCCTTCTGCTTTGCTATTCGCATCATAGACTGGCCTTAAGTGTTGCCGCGGACAGTCGACTGGCAACTGGTTCACGTCATCTTTTTCATGTATGATTATATTGTTCTCGAAGAGCAACTTGCATTTCAACCACCCCCACTTATATTATCTATCTCATAGATATGTTGCATTGCATTCACGATGTCAGCCTGTAGCTGTAATTATCCGTAACAAATCAACAAATGAACTTGCATTTTATATTCATTTGAAGATTATGTCGAGGCTTAAGCTGAAGTAAGTGCACGTTAACTGTGTAGCGTCAGGAGGACAAATGAAGTCCATGCAGTCATTGTAGCTTATTTCCGATCTTGGTTCACTTTCGCCGAGGTGGGCGACAGATCGCAAGAGCCACTTCACAAGGATGGTCATGGGACATACTAGATGTGATCGATAACGAATTCAAATTAGCGAGCTATCAACGGCCAATGGAAAATAGCACTCAAAGGTAGACTGTCGTCATCCAGTATCTATGCCTTTGCCCAGACGCGCAGCAAGGTCCGAGACCTTCTATCGACCGGAAGTCTCGCCACCGCAAAAGTTCAACAGGAACCTGAACGGTAGTGTTCAGCCGAGGCCCTTGGTACTCCGTTCCACCCGTTTGGGCTGACAATGTGAGAGCCCCAAAAGAGGGCGACGAACGTGAGCTGCTCCATGCTGAATGGATGATTTGCTCAGTTGTCTATGGGTGGGTTGATGCTCCGATCCTCGCAGGGCGATTATCCAAACAGAGAAGCAATTCATCGATAGAGGAAGATGAAAGGCGGCAATAAACTTTCAAGTGTTGGAGTTACGTCGGATCTCATTGACATTCGCGGGCGATGTCGCGGACCATTTCGATTATGTGGCGAAGGTCTATAAGCATGAATTGATGCATTTCCGGCATCGTTGCTATAAAAACAAGAAATTCTGTACATGTTAGACAATAATACTGTAGAAGAGGAAATCAAGAATCATCCAGGCCGAGTAGATAGGGCAGATTCGAACGTCCGAGATAAAAGGAGAGTGTCCTAAGTTTGGGACGAACAATGATTCAACCCAGCACCGCAAAATTGAGCCATCAAAAGCCATAACAAAAACTGCCGCAATAGATTAGCAATTCGCTCTATGATTGCCTGAGGAGCAACTCACAAGCGCTACGACGACCGAAAGAGCGATCATCTTGCTGTTCTTCCACCACATCTGCCTCCTGACGCTCCGAGCGCCTCTGCGAAAAGCCGTCGCCTGACCTGCCATGACATCCGTCTTATCCACTAACAGCTCAATACGCTCACCCCTGCTGAGAATCTGCTCCACGTTTTGAACCATAATGTCTTTTACTTGATTCAATTCATTTTGTGCACGCGCGAGTTCGTCCGAGGGAGGCGCAGTGTTGTAGGTCTGGAGCAAAGCCGAGATCGTTGGTCCGAAGCTCCCTTGAAGGCTGTACGCGGGTATCTCATCTTGAGATGATGACGACGACGACGACGGAGCAGCCGTAAACTGTGGAGCATCAGTACTGGCAGGTGATACACATTGAGGCAGAAGCGCGCTACGATACCTTGCGTTGAAGGTCAGCCAAGAAGGCAAATGATGTTCTCCTGAGGGTCAGGTCAGAACTGGTCTTCGGAGCAACACAATGCGTCTCACCGCCCTACAGAGTCGTCTGCCATGACGAGGTAAGTGTATCCATCTTCAGAGATGTAGTGAAATTGGTATTGTTCCCAAGCATATGTGAGTTTGCTATTGGAATTTGTTTAGACGCCGGGCATGAGCGGAAACGTTGCATACCTGTTGTTTGGCGGAATCTTGGACAATATAGTTTGCGTAGCTGTAAGGTAGTTAGGCGCCAGAAAGGCCGAGGACGTTGATCTCATCCACCTTGTGAGAAATCCCGACCGCCCGCTTTGTGTTCCGCAAGAACAGTGGTCCCTTTGGCCACAAGAGCATGAATCTATAACTCCTTCAGTCATCACTTCTCTGTATCCTCGATCTATTCACCAGTGACATGGCAAGCCCGTTGAGGAGAAATGCAAGCGACCACTGATTGGTGAACAAGCTCGAGGCGGCTTGAGGTAAAGTGTGTTACCTCATGATTCCCACACTGTCAATGTAATATCGTGACCCTGTTCGACGCTTTCCAGGACGTTTTCTACATTCTTCAAGTTTGTTGAGGCGTTCTTTCTTGGTTATTTCGGCTCTGGCGCATTTCAAAACTCTTCTAGAGGCATTTTTGTCACCCCATTGTGGAGAATTTATTGTCTTCACTGGCAATTGCTCAGTCATTTACCAACGTACTATGGCATCCACTGAAAGTGCCAGCAACGATGGCGATGAGCGCGGGAAGCCGCTAGCCTACCAGCGGGAAGCTCTGGATATAACGCGCTGGTTACCTGGACAGCTCAAGTTTTTCTTTCTGGTCTTAATGGGCATGGAGCCAACGCTTCAAATTTCGAGAATCAGGCGACGGGGGCGCGTAGTATGCTTCATGTTTCCCGTCGGCCTCCATACTTCCACGACTTCTAGGCCATTCGCGATCATCAAAGCCTCATACATCCCATCTCCCTCATTTACAAGTGGCGCACCGCCGGTTCGCCGGCGCCAGCAACTCGGCATTGACATTGCATTCTCTCCGAAATGATGATCTCGACCAACTATAAAACTTCGAGGGTCATGATCATTTTGGTAGAAGCTTAACCACTGGCAATCAACGCCACTTTTTCGGGTTTTCGTATGCTCGCCGTCGGTCCACGACTGGACCCAGTTATCTGATATGGCATGCAAAAGTTAACAACTCGAAAGGACTTGTCCTTCCTGTCAAGCCTTATCGATTACTACGCGGATGGGATGAGGGTGCGTAAATCACCATTGTCATATCGAGCAAGTGTCTATTTTTTCTTCCGCCCCCGAACCGGTAAAGGCTCATGCCCCGCCAAGACAGGATCCTGGATAAGGAAACTTTATATCCACCTGAAGTGAGGAAGGTCGCTAGGGATAAGGTGTTCTCAGCATCGTGGTTGTGCTTGCGAGGGTCTTCGAAAATCGCGACGTCCACGATACAGGCCGAAGAAACCTCCATTCAACCACGTTGTGTTAGACCTATGCTTCACCTACCACGGTCTCGAATGAGGAGCTCCAACACTCAACGAGAATTCGGGTTTGAGATAGCCAGTTACTAAAAGCAACCCTCTTTGCCGTAGATGTGGGTGATGACTCCGGATAATGTTACTTCCAGTTACCAGCCGCGGCAGGGTGGTGGTCTCAAGGTGTCAACCGACTTTTCAAAACAGCTGCTCTTGCAACTGCCCTCCGAAGAATATCACTGTACGTCTCGCGTACGCTAAGAATTATCACGTTCAATCCTTGCTGACGTCTACACTTCGTGATAGGTTAATTTTTTAGATGGATGGAGATGCCCATTTCAGAGCTGATATAACGTTCGCTGTGCAACAAATTGAGAAGGCCTTGAGAGGGCTTGGAGAGTTTGCAATCCTTCAAGTGTCTGAAACACGTTGGTCAATCACGTGCACCATGAACACATCCACTGCCCAAGGCGGCTCAATTGCCCGCCTGGACTTTGCGAACGTGAAGATTGAGATTGCTATTGCATGGCTGCCGCATTCGGTTTACAGATTCAGATATTTAAATCCTTCCATTTGCCCCTCACTGGCATATGCATCACATATTCGGGTTAAGGAAGTAATTCTAGTAGGAACAGAAACTATGGCATTTGGGGTGCACTTTCTAAACTGGTGACGTATGACCTTGCAGCCGGACTTGTACGTACTGCGTTTATATTTCGAGAAGAACGCGATAGAAGTTCGCCTTACGCTCAAGTTCCTCCGAGTCCATTTCTGATTTGTGCACATCACGTGTTCACACGATTCACGGAAAAGTTCTTCAATTCTTGTTCTTTTCAGGTTCTTTTCCTGTCTTTTCATTTCCTATTTCACAGATGCTAGTGGGTGCTTATTTTATCAGAGGGAATTATCTAACCTTGGGAGATAGGATAGGCCACCAAATGATGTTCAGCGCTAGAATGAGCACGAGGCGCGAGTGCTTTAAGGTGGGGTACTACTATTTCGTTCCCACATCTATTTCGAGGCAATCCTTCTGTGCACGGCGCTTCGCAACGTTCCCACCGACGAGTGCGTCCTTGAGGTGTAAACGAGTACCAACAATCCCTCCGAACCAATATTGCGGTAATCTATGCTCATTCTCCACCCTTCGAGCTGCTGCGATGTCTGTCTGGAGGTTTACAACTGGGGTAACACAGCACAATTGCCCCATGCTATACCCTGTGGCCATGTATTTTGTAAAACGTGGATATTCAGCTTCATTCATCTCATTCTCATCTAATTACCATGTCGACGACTTAGCTGCCTAACATCAGTCACTCCGCCAAAATGCCCTTTGTGCCGCAAAACATTCGTTCCTACTACTGCAAAGAAGCTGCATGTTGACCGCCCTGCGCCATCGAAGCAGGATGTGGGGGAGCTCGAGTTGCTTCGGAGGCTGTCGCTGTCATGGTCGACGTCGGCAGACAGTCGGCAAGTACAAGTGCTGAAGGAAGTAGATGCATGGTTGAGGGACCGGCCGTCGGAGACGGCAAGTTCTTGCGCCTGGGTATCTGCGTGGGGTAACTAAATTTTATTTTTCTGCAGAGCATACCCCTAAGAATAGCCCGCGAGGCGGTGGACAAGTGCCAAGCAGCCGTTAGGGGCAGGGAACAAGACAAGACGACCATCAAGCAGTTGAAGAGAGAGATCAAGGACCATCGGAAGCGAATGCCGCTTGACCATGACGGGGACGCTGCACTGGTCGCCCAAACTAACAAATCTAAAATATTTGAGGAGTAGGTTTCGGTGACCATTCTGTGCGTGATTAGTATTGCTGATGGCATTTTCATAGAAAGCTAGCTCAATGCAACGCCGAGATGCATTGCCTGCGGATTGAAATGGAGAGCTTACGGACTGAAAACGACCGGTATAGTCACGATTGTGATTTTGCGGATGCCTAATTCTTGACCAGTACTTTATAGCATGGCTTCGTTCAGGGATTTCATCGTTCCCAGCTACAAGAAACTACAGGTCCGCACTGACTGCCTCGATGATGAAAATCGTGCTTTATTCCGTGAGCTGCAAGACGTCAAGTCATTGCTTACAGATACACAATCTCTACTGGAGGTCAAGGATGAGGAGCTAAAGACGGCGCCCCCTGCCGTTATTCGGAAAGTTACTGCCCTGAACCACGAGATAATGCGAATGGCTACTCTTCTCGGAGAGTTGGTCCAGACGACGGAGACGGCGGAGGTGAAGGAGACTACTAGTTGGATGCTAGACAAGCGATTGGCAAGTTTCCTGAGCACCAAATTGTTGAACAGGCGCGAATCTGGTTGGTCAGGGCCCGATGTACTACTTGTTGTGATAGTCTTCCGGATTGCCATTACGAGATGGTGCCAGATCATGATTACTTCCTGGAAAGCCAGCGATCAGTTGCTAGCGGACTCCGGGGAATTTCTCGATATTCGTCAATTTGGTGAGTGACTATTCAGTAAAATAGAATTCTACCGGGTTGATATCCATTGTTTAGATGATCCAACTGTCTGTGGGCATTGGCGGTCGAACACCCGGGCCCATTTTCGGCGGTCTTCATTCGACGATTTGAACTGGTCGGAGGGCTTATTACAGGGATTGTGCGACGTCCTCGATGTCGCTGGGTGGTCAATTCGAGAGCCAGATCCATGTCTGTTTGAAATAAGACTCTCACTTCTTTTTGCGGCCGTGAAGAATTTGCGCATCGCTCTCAGGGAAGGCATAAAGTCCATTGACTTGGAGGTGGCTACCATCGAGGCCGGCACTGTCTTCAACTCCGCCTTCATGAACGCAGATCCGATGTCGTCGCCCTTTATAAGTAGCCAGCAGGAGGGTGCGCCTGAGACGGTTATTGGGACAACTGGATTTGGACTGTGGGCAAAAAAAGGTCCCCTCCACCATTTTGAGATGGCCTTTTTGCCGAACGTCATTCTTGAGGGGGTGCTGAGCGGTGAGGGCTCATGTATGATGTAGACTGAGCGATCCCTACGACGGCTCAAAATTTGAGCCGTCGTAGGGATTGGCATGTAATGGAGATAGGATAAGGCTGGCATAGCGGCTGAGATGGTTCGTGACACTGAGATATCTTCAATAATTTCCTTCTTCTCAAGGACGTTGATTAATTGTAGATATGGCATTGGTAGATTATGAGGGCATCAGTATTTCTACACTCCGCTTGTCACGACTTGTTTGGGCTTTTTTCGACTCGTACGAGCCCAAACGAGTCGAAACGAGCCACAAGTCGCAAGTTGACAAGTAGATCCAAAAATCTCGCAAGTTGAGTTGTGAGATTGCTCAACGAGCTCTAACAAGCTGACAAGCTCAGAAAAGTGGTAATCTTATTTTTGGTATTTCATAGCAAAAAATTAGGTATAACTGATCATTGTATGGTACTAGCACAATACAGTGAGAATATGACAGTACACTATTAAAGAATCCTTTGCCATCCACACCAGCGACGCCAGGAGGGACACATCCCTCCCCCATTGGGTCCCTTCCACAAGCTCTGTATACCCCCTTCTCAAACCCCCTTCCTGCCCCTGCAAGTGCATACTGGTACATATGTCGTCGAAACGGCGTGCGCGGCGGAGTGACGTGGCGATGGTTGGTGTGCGGTGTGGGCAACGGCGGCTGGCTGGGGACTTGTCAGTCAAAGGGGGGGGATATCGGGGGTTGCTGACCTTTTGGCAGCACTCGTTCCTCCACGATCATTTGTCGTCGTCGTGGTTGCTGCTGTGGACTTCGTGGCACGTCAGAAAGGTTCGGCTTGGAAAGTTCTTGGGCACATAGCAGCGGGCTAAAAAGAACGAAATGGCAGATGCGATGGCTTCTGTATGACTTCGTTCTCTAATTTAACAAAACCAGGCTCCAGCCTAAAAAGAGTGAATTGGAGAGATGGGTGGACGAGAAATCTAGGAGAGACCGAAGAGCCAAAGATGTAACGTACCGTTGACAAGCCACGTCGTCACCGCGACGTGGCATTGAGTCAGCTGGTGCTTGCCTGGTTGCTGTCGCTGCTGGCGTGGCGTGGCGGCATTGGGCTGACTGGTGCTCGTGGTTGAGGCTGGTGACGTGGCGTCACCACGTCGTTTTGTCGGGGCTGGTGTCGTCGGTGTGAGCTATTGTGGTTGTGGGAGGTCAAACGATGGTTCCGGGAGGTAATGGTTGGTGGTGGCGGTGGTGACGCAGCAGAGGTGGGTGGTCACTGTGGATGATGGTGTGGTTAAGATGAGAGGGAAATTACAGAACGGACGTGGTTACCAACTGTTACATAAGCAAGTTCGCGAACCACTTTTTTCGCTAAGTCCCCTCATGGTCAGGCACCTCGTCAGCTTGTGAGCTTGTGTCAACTTGTGACTTGGCAACAAGCTGTCAGTCACAAAAAGTCGTGAAAAGCTGACAAGTAAAGTGTAGGTTTGCTGATGGGTCGCCTTATAGCTGAATGCAAAACCCTAGACACCTCGCAGAAATTTCTTGACTCCGCCTCGCTTTGTGTAAACAACCATTTGAGGAAGGAAGCGGGCATCAATGACGCAAATCCTCCACCAACTCAGGTATATGGAGTGCTCCACACTCCACTCGAGGTTATAATGATACGGACTTGTGCCAAGTGCAGTTGTTTGCACAAAGCGAGGCGGAGACCAGAAGTTTTCGGGAGGTGTCTAGGGTTTTGCATTTGGCTGTAAAGGCCTTTCGTTTACTTTGATATCACGTGATATCTATGTAATAAAAATAATCAATCACTGCACATCGGCGACTCGAAGTTCATTTTCCTTTCACTACATTTCCATCTTTCTTGTAGGTGAGTTGCTCATTGTATAAGAGGGGCTTATCTAACTTCTAAGCTTGGTTAGACCGCCATGGTGTTCAGCAATAGAATGGGCGTCATTGCTGTTGCCTGCGGACACCTATTTCTGCATTCGGGGCGCTTCGCAACCTACCCACTGACGAGCGCGTATTTGAGGTGTAAACGAACGACAATAACTCCCTCAAACGAATACTGCGACAAGTTATGCTCATTGTTCACCCTTCCAGTTGCTGCGATGTTTGCCTGGAAAAGTATACATGGGATGACCCAGCCCAACTGCCCTATGCTATACCCTGTGGCCATATATTCTGTGAAACGTGGGTATTCAATCTCGTTCATCTCAGTCTCATCTGATCATCATGACGACGAATTAGGTGCTTGACAGCTATCACTCCGCCAAACTGCCCTTTGTGCCGCAATTCATTCGATCGCAGTACCATAAAGAAGCTGCGCGTCGATCACCTTGAAACATCGGAGCAGCAGGAGCTTGAACTTCTACGGAGGCTGGCGCTGTCATGGGGTCTGCCAAACGATCAGCAAGTAAAAGTGTTGGAGGAAATAGATGTGTGGTTGGGCGACCGAGAGGCAGAAATAACGAGTCCTTGCGTTTCCGTATCCATGGGGTCAGATTATTCTCCTATGCAGGGTACGGCCCTCATAAAGGCCCGTGAGGTGGCGGCCAAATGCCAACAGCTCCTGAGGAGCAAGGAACAAGATGAAAGGACCATTAGGGAGTTGAAGAGGGAGGTTCAGGACTACACACCAATGGACAATGCGCTGGCCGCCGAGCTTTATCTTTTGAAAAAAGTCGGGAAAATCGGGGAGTATGTCGCGCCTTTGTGTGTGATTACCGCTGATGATATTCCTAGAGAGTTAGCGCAACGCGAAGCAGACATAGAACACTTGCGGACAGAGAACAGCCGGTATGTTAAGCGCCGTAATTTCTCGCTCATTCATGACGGCTAAGGTTACTCATAGTAGGGTAACTCAATATGAAGCCGAGATGCAAGGCTTGCGGACTGAAAACAGCCGGTATGCTCGACTCTCATTCTCATTCTCAGATGCTAATGCCTCTTATAGCAGGGTAGCTCGATGCGAAGCCGAGATAGAAGCCTTGCGGACTGAAAACAACCGGTATTTCTACCACTGTACTTCTGTGCTCATTCATAGCGACTAATGCTACTTACAGCAGGGTAGCTCAATGCGAAGCCGAGCTAGAGGGCTTGCAGACCGAAAACAGCCGGTACACTTACCATGTGCTTCCTCGCTCATTCATAACAGCTAATGCTACTTACAGTATGATAGCTAAACACGAAGACGAAATGGAAGGCTTGCAGGCTGAAAACAATCGGTATGCTTGGAATTGTTCCTTCTTGCTTATTAAAAGATGTTGATGCTACTTATGGCAGGTTAGCTCAGTGCGAAGTCAACTTGCGAACTGAAAACGACCAGTATGATTGAATTCACGATCTTCTGGTTGTCTGGCTTCTAACGGCATTCGTAGCAGGGTAGCTCTACACGCAGCGAAAGTGGAATGTTTAAAAGCCGAATTGGAATGTCTGTCAGCCGAGGTGGAATATCCGAAAGCCGAGGTGGAATTTCTGAAAGCAAAAGCAGAATACCTGGAGGCCGAAATACATCGGTATGATTGGTTTTGTACGCCTGAGTGTGATCACATATGCTCATGGTATTTTAGCCAGGTTGCTCAACACAGAGCCGAGGTAGAATGTCTGAAGGGCGACATAAACCGGTACGAGTGGCGTTGTGTGTTTAAGTGTACTACAAATCCTCATGGTACTTGTAGCCATGTTGCTCAGAAAGCAGCTGAGGTAGAATCCTTGCGCGCTGAAATCAGTTAGTATCAAGCTTTTTTTTTTAGCAGCATCCAATCTTCATGTAAACATGGTCAGCTGACTCAGACAGTGTCCTGTCACTAACGAAAGACCTTTGGACTGAAGAATGGTTGGCATCTCCCTTGGCCTCGTTTAGGGACCTCATCGTTCCCAGCTACAAGGAACTACAGGTTCGAACGAAGTACCTCGATGACGAAAATCACAATTTATCCCGTGAGCTCGAGGCTGTCAAGACACTGCTGTCGGAAGTCAGAGATGGGGAGTCCGAGGAGGCGCGAGTCTTTGTTGCTAATACCGACGCAATTTCCACCGCAGATGTCATCCGGCAGGTTACTGACCTGAACTGTCAGATACGTGAAATGGCTACTCATTTCAGAAAGCTGCTCCAGAACGTTGAGATCCCTGTCACCACTCAGGGACCAGTGACAGAAACGCTAGATAATGCTAGCTGGATGCTTGGAAAGCAGCTGGCGAGTTTCCTAAGCGCCAATTTGTTGGTTCAGCGCGCAGCTGCCTGCACAGTGCCAGACCCATTGCTCGCTGATGTGGTCCTCCAGATTGCCATCACGAGGTGGTGCAGATTCATGATCTCTTCATGGATACCCAGTCATCACACAATGGTGGACTTTATGAAGATTCTTTATTCTGGGATTTCGTCAATTTGGTAAGTGACTGTCAAATAAAATGAATTTCATCAGTTTGGTAACAATTGTCCAGAGGTTCCTGCTATCCGCGGGTGTTGGCGATCGATTACACGGGCACAGCTATGGCGGTCTTCATCTGACGACTTGCGCTGGTCGGAAGGTTTTATGCAAGGATTGGATAGCATCCTCGATGTTGCTGGATGGTCAATCCAAGAGGCAGATCGACATCAACTTGAAATGAGACTCCCACGTCTTTTCGAAGCCGTGAAGGATTTGCGGAAGGTCATCAGGGAAGACATCACATCCATCGACCTTGAGGTAGCCACCATTGAAGCTGGCACCACCTTCGACACCGAATATATGGAACCGCATTGGATGTCGTCACTATTTTTAGAACGCCGGGAGGAGCGCATTTCAGACTCGGAGGAGGTGATTGGAACAACTGGACTGGGTCTGCGGGCACGAAAGGGTCATGTGCTTCATCTTGAAATGGTCCTCCTACCGCAGGTTGCTCTACGAGGTGCTGAAGAGTTGATGAATTTTTCACATAACACAAAAGCCCGCGTAGTTACGTAGAACTGGGTTGAGTTTATTTGTCTTAGAATTCGTTGTTAGGCAGCTCAACACTATGGATCGTTGGATCGTTTGGTATTCTGAAGAATGAGATTAGGAAACGAGTTGTTCAGAAGATCCCCCGTGACAGCAGCGAACGTTTACGAAGTTAATACACAGAGAGATTCTCTCGACGCCTCTTCCACCATTCCTTTTCCAGCTCTGGCCAATATCGCAAGGTGAACGCTTCTTCGTCATCCTCGTATTTGTCCAACAGTTTGCGGGTCCCTCATACGAGCAGAGCCGGGGTGCCACTATAGTCACCGAAAGCGACGAGATTATCTTCTTTAGGCTTGTTCAATATACCTAGCCGGAAGGCAGAGAAATTCTACGAGTAGGTCAAATGTTGTTTGAGCAGACTTCAGCTGGCGTGAAAGGGAAGGAGGTAAATGGAAAGTAGCGCTTTGAACAAACAAGTAACTCACAGAGTCCGATCTCTGTTCCTGCTCGGATGTACCGATGAATCTATAAAGTATATGACACGCCCTCAGCTCGACACGGAAACCGTCGTCATCCAGTGCAGGGTGCGTCCAGACTTGAATTCCCGTTAGAATACATTCATATTCATCTCCAAAGATCATCTGGGTGAGGGTCAATGAAGTGATAGCCACTCCGCGAAGCATCCACTTACATCCTCTTGACATAGGACCCGCCTGCGGCCTGACCATCCCCAAACATGGGGTGTCGTTGTTTCCAGAGTAGCCACTTGGCGATGAGCTTCATATGGCTGTCTCCCGCTCGTATAAACTGCGAAAAGATCAGAGCGAGTCATTCATCACAAAATAGTACCACCGACAAACGAATAGAAGATGAGTTAACCAGGTAGTGCCAAGGGCCGCAAGTGCCTCGACCATGTCTCCAGGGCCTCCTTTCTGACCACAGGCCAGGATGGCAGACGCGACGTCGCGTTTTCCACTTTCGCCTCCCCACCCTTGTCCACATGCGAGCATGGCAGCCACGACGGCACCGAGATCCACGGATATTGCTCCAGAACCTTTTCTGCATGTAAAGGTACCAGTGCAGGGGGTCGGGCACGAACTTCTCATTGATGATCTTTCGTGCAGCACCGATCAGGGTGTCGAGATCGGCTTGGCTTTGTTCGACAAAGGTAATTCCGGGCTTCAATTTCCCATAAATTTCGGGAGAGAGCCGCATGAAGATGTCGCAGTAAGCTGTGAGCCGAGTGACGCGAGGCATTCACTTTTGGTTGTCATTTTGATTGTTCAAGCTGCGTCGGACCGGCTCTGGGGCACGACTCTTTTCAGATTTCGGATGAAGGGGGTTAAGTACCTGTCAATGCAGGCGAAGGGTGAGCCTGGGTGGGTGGGCGAGAGCCTAGAGGCGAGTTCGTAAGAGCTCTCGAGTACGCACCACTTGTAGACCAACGAATCAGGGTCACACCTGAGCCCAGCTTGGTGCATAAGAACGTCCCCTTTTTGCCCAAAAATCTTGTTCGCCGAAGGGTACAGTCGGGGTACAGTGGTCATGGCTGAACAAAAGGTTATCGTGGTTCGAGGGACAGAGCTGTCATGCTACCTATTACCCATTTCCTTATATTGTTACCTACTTAGCTTACATCTACAGGAGAGAAAAAAAGAATAGCGATAGCGAATTATCAGAGAGCATTCGAAAGTCCGTTCATATACTACGAAAAAGAAGAAAAACCATTAAGGTATGAGTTCATGAACAAAAGCAGGGACTAGCAAAAGCACACTAGTACTAGTAGAGACCAAAGGAGAAAAAAGAGAATTGAAAAGATCTACATAAAGTTGTCATAACTGAACGAGCGTAAAAATCCACGACTGGATACCACAGGCGTAGGAGCCGTGATAGCCGGAGGACCAGCACTAACAGGTTCATTCAAAGCCAGACCAAGAGCATTGCCTGCAAAAGCAGACGACGGCGCGTCCGTGTAGTACTCTGCGTCCGTCCAGACATCCGCCGGG
The DNA here is from genome assembly GCF_000143565.1 of Laccaria bicolor S238N-H82. NCBI lineage: Eukaryota > Fungi > Basidiomycota > Agaricomycetes > Agaricales > Hydnangiaceae > Laccaria > Laccaria bicolor. Next base: position 1,252,449 of record NW_001889879.1, read on the forward strand.
GCCGTGAGGGGTTCCTGTGCAAGGGCACCAGTAGCAACAGCTGCAGACGACGATCCACGCCGACGTCGATGACGGCTGCTAGTGTGTCTCGCGGAAGAGCGGTTAGCGTCTCGGTGTGTGGTGTTCGTAGCTGGTCGTGGAGGAGGATCTACTTCGTTCCGGCCGTATGTCTCGACTGTGATAGTTTGAGTATGTCTAGAGCCTTGTGGGGCTGCTAGAACTTGCATGGCAGGCGTTGAGGGGTATGACACGTGCCGAGATTGCTGCCCATCTCGAGCGTTGGACGTTGATGCGTGTTGGTAGGTGGGTTTTGCGCCAGTGGCTGGAGGAGGTGGAGTGATCCGCACACCAAGAAGTGTGCTCGGTCCTTCCTGTTCAGACTCGGTTTCTTGGAAGGGGAACGAAGGCGATGAAAGAGAATCCGAGCCGACCGTAATAGGGAAAGCAGCGCGTCCGAAACCTCTCAACTGGAGATGAGCTAAGCTCTCACCACTGGGGCTAGTCCCATTGTCTATTGTGACCACCGTTCCCCAAGAAGAGACGCTGTTCCGCGTGCGATGTGTGCGATTGGACGCTGGTGTATCGGGCACATGCGGTTGCGGTGGAGCGGGTATTGGCTCCTCTGCGATGATTTGATCCACACGACGACCCCCACGATGTGTCCTGCTTGCTGTCGTATTGTCCGACAGAAGGTTCGACAATACCGGATGATTTACATGATTTACATGGTGATCATCCGATGTTCGATGTCGACGTTGTCGGGATCGCGAACTGGGGTTCGTATCATCAGAGGAAGTCCTCGTGCGACCTGCACTGGAGCTCAAGCTCGAAAGTTGTTGAGAAAGCGTCTCCCTCTCTCTTTCCCGTTCTCGGTGACGCCGATGCTCTCTGGATCGCTCTTGTTGAGGCCAAGCCCCACTGGCCTCTTGGTGCTGATCAGACCTGTCCAGTCCCAAGTTGTGTATCGTCATGCTGTCCAGATTGGTGGGAGGTCCCGAATATGGCGCATGGTTCCCGTTACTCGTGGGCCCATTCCCGTTGTTCATAGCCACTTGGTACCCCTCCCCATAGCCCACAGCATACTCCGACACCCAGTTGGACATCAACGAATATGGGTCAGCATTGTCTAACTCTCCAGGCCGTCGAGGTTGTGGTGTTAGCAGCGGTGGCGCAGTCGGCTCCCCAGGAGGTATGTACCTGTGGTTTGGTGTAGCTCCTGGAACAATGCCATTTTTTTGCTGTTGAATGGAGGGCGAGATGGCACGGTATATGTCGTAGAAAGGGCCTTCCTTTGCCTTGCTCTTCCCCTTCCTATCCTTTTTGGACTCGCGTGACCGCCTGGGTTCGCGTTCATCATCAGCCTCCACTTCATTGGAAGGGTAAGCCTGCGCTGGTGCTGAGTGCGGCCCATTGTGGTAATAGGGTCCTGGTCCAGCGGCCGCTGCTTGCAAAAACGGTGGGAACCGATCGAGAGGGACAGGTTCAGGTGGCGGAGGCAGAGGATTCCGCATGTGGGGTTGATTATACATGCGGATTTCAGCCTGCAGGCGTTCGACTGCAGCTTCATATTCAGCTACTTTGCTAAAAATTCCATCAGCGGCTGTAACCACGTATGAAAGTCGGACGTACTCCTCAAGTGCTTGGGCTTTATGCAAAAGTCCATCCTCAATGGCTTGTGCAGTGGTCTGTGCGAATCGCATTTGCCTCTTGTATTCCTCCACATCTGTCTTCAAGGTGCTGATAGTCTCTAAATTGTCCCGTTTTTCCGTTTTAAGCCCCTGGTATTTGATCATGGCGTCAAAGGCCTTTCTTAAGGGTATACTCTGTGCAATAAATTAGTGACTGTAAACCCAAACATAAATAACAAAATTGAGGCCCTGGTCAAGGTGTAGAGGTCGGGCTCATAGAGCGCCAAGGCCAAGCAGTCTACCCCCACCTATAGCCACTCCAACGAGAACCACAACCCATGTCCTTCCTATAGACCAATAAGAACTGCACCATAGCACCCAACATGAACGCAGTGTGTCGGACAGCACAACCCCAGACAACCAAACCCAAAACTCACCGTGTCTGCTTGCCGATCTTCCAACCAACCAGTCACCTCATCTATCATGTCATCCAACTGATCCCCTGGTGAGTCCCACACCAGCGCCAGCCTCTGCAACAGCTCGACCTCTTGCAGATCATGCTCAAGGCCCGACGGGCGATCCACATGCAGCTTCTTCAAACGATCCGGGACGAATGCTTTGCGACATAGGGGGCAGTTGGGTGGTGTGACCGCCATCAGACAGCTATTGTGTTGTTGAATCAATCAGTACGACGACGACAACACGACGAGAGCGCTCAAATGAGACGCACGTTTTACAGAATATATGGCCACAGGGTATAGCATGGGGGGTTTGTTGCGGGGTTTCCCAGGTATAGGCATCCAAGCAAACATCGCAACGACTGGAAGGATGGAGAACGAGCATAAATTGCTGTAGGCTTCAATGAGATTCTTGGTTGTCGTCGTCGTTCGTAAGAGACCTCAACGACGCGGGGTCCGTTAGAGTATTATGCAGTATCGTGCATGCAAGGACAATCCAAAGGGAACAAGGGCGAACCTCGAGACAAAAATACTGATCGCGGTAAACAGCACTTGCGCCTCGTGCCCCCTTCTAGCGCCGAAGAGTCCGCAAATATTAAAAGTACAATAGTCTTTCATTTTGTCAGATAAGATGTACTGTCCGTCATACATGATCCCCTACTCGTGCCAATGTCTCGCTCAATAGTCCAATAAATCCACAATATCCAGACAAAGCGTCCTCAGATAAAAGCTGTCCAATGGTCCTCTTGAAACGGCCCGTTTCGGCAAAATCGGGTCCCTGCTGGGAATCCACACTGTCGTGCTCAGGTGCATTGGGGCATGCAGTAACCCCTTGAGTCAGCCAAATGAAAATTCCCTGAGAATCAACCCACTGCCTTCCATTAACGTGTTAGGCGGACAGATGAATTGAATTTAAGATCTCGGGCTTCTCCCACCAAAACCTCCCGTCGAGCCTGTCGGTTGACACCCTATCGCTCCGAAGCTATGTGATGATGTGCTGAAGAGTCATTTTGATCGACCGGCGACTGGGATTGGGAACTAGATATGGAAGGTAGGGATGCTAGGAGTGAAGCACCGAAATCCGACAACGGCTTGAAAGCCTTCAGACTTGCCATTCTCCTCATATGAGAAGAATTCCCTGGGGGCGAGGGAGTAACTGGAGGCGAAGATCTCGTCATTGTAGCACTTGATCTAGGATCTTGCTCGTCAGAGCTAGAAGTCGGTTTCCTGGCGGATGTGAAGGATGGCCAGGCACCCCAGGTGACTGCGGGTCCTGGACTCGAAGCTCCATAATTAAGAGTCGAACTATTCGGAGCGCCAGTCGGCTGCGATTGGAGTGACGACAGGGGTTGTTGTTGCTGAATCCGAAAATCATAAGCGCCGTTCTGGTCACCGGTACTCTTTGGTGACTCCACAGAGGATCCTGGCATCGGAGATGGTGTCAATCTAAACGTTGAAGGCCCAGCAGGCGAAGGGGACCCCGGGTATGCCGATGGCGTCCCGGTATTCGATCCCATCGCAAATGGAGGGATGTAACCTTGATCTCCTGCGTGTGGGGACGTATGTTGAAGATAGAGACTCCCTCCATGAGATTGTCGTTGTGACGTCCCCTGCGGTTGCGCAAGAAAACTGGTCTGCTGTGATTGTTGCGAGAAGCCGGGTTGTGTTTGTTGGAAGGTCCAAGTACCAGACGGCTGGGGATTTGCTTGATATCGTTGTGTGGATCCCGTGCCAAAGTAAGGCTCCGAACCGATGTTCTGCTGATAATACGCAAGACTGAAATCGAAGGTGAGAAAAGCTACATGCTTAAGATGCCTGAAATTTACCTATTGCTTTGAGAAGGAATTTTGTTCAGCTTTTTCTCTTCCCTGCCAGGTGAGGAGTCATCCTCCTCATCATTGCTTGGACTGGTGGACGTTGATCTGTTGGGCGTCCTCGTTGCAAATGAGGACGCAGCAGCAGCACCCAGCGTCTTGACGGGAGTTCCAGCCAAAAGCGTAATAACTTCAGAACAGTGAGAGAACTGAAAACAGAAAGATAAAGATTGCTTACATGAAGAATCTCTCCTCCTTTCATCCGACAGTTGATGTAGAACACTACGGCGATTTCGATCCTTATACAGGTCAAGCTCCGTCCGCATTCGTTCAACAACTGCTTCATATTCAGCAACCTCTCTAAACGGGCAAGGGATCATTAGCGCAGTGAACCAGGGAGAAATCGCAACATACTCTTCAAGATCCTTGGACTTTTTGTGAAGTGCAGCCTCGACAGCCTGCGCAGTCTCTTTCTCAAAAGCCATCTGTCGCTGACCATCCTCAATACCTCTCGCCAACTGTTCTTTTTGTGCCCTTTCCCGAAGCATTTTCCTACGCCAGCGATCAACGTCAGCTTCGAGTTCACCAACTTTTCTGCGATTGAACAAGCCCGTCAGCTGCCATGATCACATAGCAAACCCCAAAAAACGTACTCTTCAAGCAACTTGCATTTTCCGAAAAGTTCAGCTTCAATGGCTTGCGCAGTCTCCCTCTCAAACACGATTTGCAGCTGATAGTCCTGGTCATTTCCTGCCATCCATCGTGCCTGTGCTGTCCGAAGGCGTTCAAGCTCGGCTTCATGATCAGCTACCTTCCTAGATGACGTACATAGACCAATTAGCGACTATTTAGAGAATGAAAATCAGAAACTTACTTCTCAAGTGCATTGCACTTCTCAGTCAGCTCAGCTTCAATGGCCTGCGAAGTCTCCCTCTCAAACACGATTTGTAGTTGTTGGTCTTGCATCGCCTCAAAGATCAACTCGTCGTCATCTAGTGTCCTCGGTGAGGTCGCCTGCTGAGACTGATCAGCATCATTTGACGCTGTGATGCGATCGATGTGCAGCTTCACTGCGCGATCGGGGTCTAACGGGCTGCGGCAATTGGGGCAGTTTGGAGGTTCGAATGCCCCAATACAGCTAGATACCACCAGCGTTAGCGAAAAGTCGGATAAGATTGAGGTCGCACACACCCTTTACAAAATATGTGGCCACAAGGTACGGCGTGGGGACCCTTATCTGGGTCGTCCGACACATAATCATCCATGCATATATCGCAAACGCTTTCAGAGTGGAGAACGAGCATAGTCGATGAAGGTAGGGCTGTACACAAAGGTCGTCTTATGCGTGAACTGTAGCGCCCGTCCCTCGTCCTTCTGAATGAAACACTCCTTCAAGTTGAAGCACCGCTTGCACGATGGACATGGCGTCTATGCCAAATACCCTTTCCCGCGATAGGAGTAAGCTGACATCCACAGCCTGCCGGCTACAGCTTGCACAACATGGTTGTGTACGGCGCTTCTGATACCACAATTTGAACCTGATGATTCTGCTGTTAGATGTTGGGAGAAGAGGGAGAATCTTAGACCTGTGACAGGCCCTATCATGTTCGTAAACTCACGATTCTAGGACCTGTAAAGCGGGTATTGCCGGCTCGTGTCGCGCGCTATGATCGAAAGTGGGCCTTCGGACATCACCGTAGTTCCGTAAACAGTAAAAGACCTCAAAAAGGAAGGTGGATTTTGGCAGGGACCACAACAGAGAATGTCGACAACCGCTACTCTTTCGCTCCTCCTCCCATCGCTGGTCTCATAAAATGCCCCAAAGGGATCTTTCCGAGCAACGCTTCCTCCACGACAACAAGAAAATGTGCCTCTGCAACCACCGACGACCACGAGCTTCGCCTTACCCGGCACCACTACCACCACCATCCACCACCGCCCGTCTCAAACCGCGACCGCCCGCTACAACGACAACGACGACGCTGACGACGCACGACGATACACAACGTCGTTACTGACCACCCACAACCACCCTGGCACCACAAGAACGACATGGCAATGCGACGTCACACGGCGAGCGCACCAGATGGATGGGAGGCGACGACGGTTCCCAGGTAAGCACGACAACCCCTCCCAGCTCCCCTTCTGACACAAACATCGCTGACTGCGATGTGGCAACCAGACGACGAATGACGTCGTCGTTGCTTTTCCCCACCCTACGACGTGACCCACGACACGAGAGCCACCCCGCATCCGCGAACAACGACCCGCCACCCCCAAATGACGTCCAGAAACCACAAACGACACCCACCGCCCACGACGACACGCACCACCCACGAAAAAGCCCCACCAACCACGATTCAGCCCCCACCTTGGCAGAACGAAAGTTTCAGCGGAAATCGCAACAAGGGTCCAGCTCCAACGGCTTGCACGTTCGAAAGGCCCACCTTTTCAAATGGGACCTCAACATGCCAGCCACTAGCGCTCAGCCAAGTCAGAGTTCGACGACCGTTGCTTATGGGATACCAACCCCCCAGACGCCGTTGAGTCTGCCGGACATGGATGTCACAATGGAGACTGAGGCGCACATGGATAGGGGAGGATATGCTGCTTGGGATAACCTTTTCCGTTGTAATTATACCCCCAGACATATATCGTTATTCTTATATGTGGTTAGAACACCAGCCGGTCCAGCCCCGTAATACACTCTCTGTTCTCCCATTTCACTGTCTCGAATCCCACTGAAGGCTCCTACACAGCATGAATCTGACGCAGCCGAGGCCCTGCTCAGTTTGTTTTCTTCTCATCTCGAGAGCCTTGTCCACCCAAATGAATACTACAAAATGGATGTCGCGTCGAAAGTCCTCTACCAAAATACACCTTCCTATTTGAGATCTTTTACTATACACGGAACTTCGGTGATGTGCGAAGGCCCCACTTTCGATCATAGCGCGCGACACGAGCCGGCAATACCCGGTTTTCCAGTCCTTATATCGAGGGTTTCCTCATATAAGGACTGGTCACGAGTCTAGGAGAATCTAAGTGCAGCCGACTTGAAAATGATATGGGGCTCGAAAAACAAGCACAAATTCAAATATTTGAAGCAGACTAATACAGCTCATCCACTCATCACAAAACTTCTCCGCAAAAAATAGTACGTGCACTCAACAGGATTTACCGAAGTATACAACTTTGATAACTTAGGAGCGGACCCACAGAACAGATACAGTTTCCTGTGCAGGATCCAAGCAGGATCTGTCATTACCTAAGGAAATCTCATCAGGTAAGTGACCGAATCGTTCGAAGAGGCCTTCCCATTCGTGCTGAAGGCAGATACCAAAACAATTGAAGGGGTATGTTGGAAGAAGAGACGAGTGAAGAAAGATTTTGGGATGTGGTCGCATCTGACTCTCATCATGTGACTTGTCGCGTCTCACCTCTCGCAGTCCTTCTCCAGATCCATCATGGCAACTCCATACCCTCCAGCGGAGGCGCTGCCCGTTTTATGTGCAACCTTCCTCAAGATAGATCAAAGTCTCATCGAATCCATAATTACCCATCAACTCTTGGCCCGGGACTTGCACAAACTGCAACCGCAGAACACATCGGAAGAAGAACTGAGAGAAGCCTCATTGTACAAGAACTCTGGCGCGGTTCTTCACCCCCTTCACGTCTACTTTGCCATAATGAGTGAATATCTCAACCATTCTGCGATCACTCTTGTTTTCTTCCGTTACCTCAACCACCTGCGGGATCTTATCAATGTTTACGAATGGCCGAGAGTCCTTGAATATCACCAATCATATTTCGATCATCGAATATTTGATATGCGCATACGGGGAGACTACGGGTCTTGGGGCCTGCCAGATTGTAAGCTGATGAACCAGTTAAGCTTCACCTACCATTCCACGTCGACTCCTGAAATTACTGTTCCGACTCAACAATTGAAAGTGCTGGGTTACCGAGAGGAGCCCCTACTGCCCATAACGTGAGTTAGATGCACGAGTTCATGTTTCATTCTTATGCTTCTTGAGTCAGATTTTATTTGAGACGGATGACGGATCCATTTGGTGACTACGCAGAATTCAAAGATATACATCGTGTCTGGAGAGTGAAGCACACCATCTACGATCAGCTTTTACTTCTCGACCTCCCTTCCCCCTTTGAAGACTATCATTGCGAGCACTTCGGGGTACGTTTTGTGCATACCCAATGTAATTTCATGGTTACAGTGCTTCCCACAGATCTTTGACGGTACCAATTTAGTTAAAGGAAACTCTGATAGGGGTGGAGTACCTCTAGAAAAGGTCACAAAACTTCTCTCCTATCAGGCTGGTAAAATTCCATTTCTCAATCTCGTCGGTCAGTCGATCACGGAAACGTACACTTTGCACAGCTCACCTTACAAAAATTCTTTCGTTCTCTCCAGCTTACCAAGATTTTGAGATTTCGAAGAAAGATGCGAAGAAAAGAAGCAAGCTAACGCAAGTAGCACAAGGTGATGACTAGCAGCTGTTCCAGTAAAAGGCGGGCTATAGTTTTGAAGGTATTTACGGTTTGTCATAGTGCTTTTTTCTCTGGGTCCTCAGCTAACGGCTTCGTCGTGCACATGAAGACACCCTTACAGCCAACATTTCACACTGTGTACTGGTAAATCATTGACAAGAGGCCGACTATTTCGTTATGCATTGTTATGGTACAGTTTTGACTCTAACCAAAATTGTATGGATCGCGAAGACTGCCGTCATCACGAACCCGACCAGCGAAAAAAGAGCAACATATTTTGAGAGTACCTTACTCAATCATTGGCACTGAGGCCTCGAATCAGAAATCAGCAGCTTTGGAGCGTGGCTCGATTGTGCAGTTGAAAGGTAGGGGATATCTGTAAGGGAATGAACGGATACTCGTGGACTCTGTAGGAAACCAACACATACGAAAGAAGCCCGCTTGTATAATTCGCCTCAAGCTGTTTAGGCTGTCCGGATTCATCAACTGGCGCATTGATATTATATACCGCCAAGACAGACGAGACGATGGAATATAGAGAATTATCGCTCAGGTACCTGCCAGGACACATCCTAAAACGCGGCTATGAATGACACATTTCGACGCCATCTTCTCACTCACCTCCTGCCAAACCCGAAAGCCGCAACGACTGGATCTCTAACGCTTGGGTCAATTTGACCGTCTTTGAGATAGCGCTCCGGCTTGAATTCTTCGGGGGCCTCGAATACTTCGGGATCGTGCAAAATTGACCTATACACAACTTTTTAATACTAAAAACTTTTTCGCGTAGACAAAAAACGTACCAAGCGGCTCCGATGACAATAGTACCTTTCGGAATAAAGTATCCATCATATTCATCATCCTCAGTAGCCATGTGTGGAACACCTGCCATGTATGATTAACAGCTGGAGGAGGACATTGAAGAACCTCTTACCAAGGGGAAGGACCAATTGCCAACGCATCGTTTCCTTAATCAATGCGTTTACGTACGGCAGGTAGGGGCGGTCGTTGAAGTCTGGAAGGCGATGTATTCCAACGACTGCATCGATTTCCGCCTGTGCGTTTCGCAAGACTTCCGGATACATCGCCATGGCCAAAAAAAAACTTTGAGTGGTTGAAACCGTCTAATTAAGAGTGAGTCGCATCAAAGAAAATTCGGAGAAGATATGACGAACGGTATCGGCTCCAGCTGCCCTCCAAATGATTGACAATGTGGATTTAAATCCAAAAATATGATTGCTCACCAATGTATGCTACCGCAGCGGTATTTCGAGAGACAAGCTCTTTCTCCGCTCGGCTTAGTTCTTCATTTCCGGGAAATTCCTCCAACAAGGAGGTCAGGACGCAAGGTATTGCCGTTCCCTCAGCCTAGGTACGGTGTTTGTCTTGTCTGATTAGCTGGCAGGAGTATGGAACTAAGAGCTTACCATTTTTTTCTGTATAGATTTAAAGGGTCGATCCACAACTTCAGCATTTATGGCGGCATAGTGAGCAGCCTTCCGCTTGAAACCAGCACCAGGAAACCAGCTTGGCACATATTTTAAGACTGGGAGCAGGTCCACCAAGAAAGTCCCCGGAATGCCAGCTTCGGCAGCGCCCCGCACAGTCTCCTCAGCCAACGCGATGTAGGGGTCGTCGAATTCCAAGACTGGTAGGCCGTAAGATACACTCATAATACTCGATGCGAAAGTACTGGAAAGACGTTGGTCAGGCTACCAAATACGAATGATTGCGACTTACTGTCGGATGTGGTGCATAAAATTTTGCGGTGTCGTGAGAAGTCGACAGAGTAAGGCTTGAGATTCTTTCGCCTGGGTCGGTAGATATTTATGCACGGCGTTCGTATGAAAATGCTCGTGAAATGCACGGCGGTGCCTTCGCCACATTGTACCATAAGGCATGTTTGGTATATCGTAACCCCAGCCCATTCTATGTAGCAATTTAGCCTGCTTGAAAGAAAACATCTGGGCTGAAGGGAACGTACAGCCTCAGCATAGGCACGATCAACCTGTCTGAGTAATTTGACGATTTCTTGTCTAATATATCATTTGTTCTTTTCAAGGATCCCAGAACTAGAAATGGTTGGCCGAGAACCTCAAAGTACACCATGTCGCCTTGTAAGTAGATTAGTCACAAGCCCCAAATGTTAACGCGGGGCGCACCATATTTCTTGAACAATTTATCGTAAGCCAGCCACGGTTTATCGCCTAGTGATGGCATTTCTAACATGGCACCCAGAATGGGGAGTCCCTTTGGACCTGGAGGACGGGGAAGGCGGTTAGGGTTTGGCTTCTTCACTCCGATATGCTTCAAGCCCCAGAGACCGAACAGCAAGCCTGCCACAGTGAGGTATGAATAAAACTGGATCGTCTCCATCGCACCCGAGACTGCAGTGTTGGAAAAGCCTGAAGCGAGTATGTCGAACATGATAGTCGCACTGTGAATGTAGCAGTGGCCTCACCTGGGGTTCATCATGTCGGTTTAGTTAAATATGGTCGACACATATCCCGGGGTTCAGAAAATCAGACCTAAGAATGAAGTGTTAATCAGAGTACGCCTTCTTGTTTCCGGTAAATCCGTGATGTGGTACACTTTCTGGTACTATCGGCATGGAGAAACTCACGAAGATTCCGAGTTGACATCAGGAGTGGCGCGCCTGAAAGTTCAAGGGTATAGGGGCATTTTCTTTGAGTCCAGCATACTGAAAACATCAGTGACTTGAGTATAAATCTTTGGCAGGGATACCAAAGAAAGGCAATTTGCGACGATGCTATTTTTCGAAGTGTTAGGATTAGCTCAAGACTGGCTGGGTTTCATTGGGCTGTAGCAAACGTCGATGTGACGTTAGGTCTCGTTGGGCTGCAGCAAGCACCGATATGACGCTGGGGAGTTTCATTGGGCTGCAGAAAACGCCGATATGATGGGGGGTTTCGTTGGGCTGCAGCGAACTCTGGGTCACGTCAAGTGACGATACACGATCACGTGAGTTTTTTGGCGAGATTTCCTCAGCGTTCCTTTCCGATTTCTCTCCGCCATCCTGAATACTTATCCAGTGCTTATTCCACGACTAGTACCTCCCTGCCATGCGTAGTCTTACCCGGTACACGAGGACGTCATGCAACAATGGCATTTAAGAGCAGGAGCGCCTCGGGCCTTATGAGGCAGCCTCAAACTTGAGAAGAACATTAATATACCAACACCAGAAAAAAAAACTACTGGTATCCCGCTCGCGGGCCCCTGCTTGAACTCGCCCAACCTGCTTGGTGCCAGCTTATACCACAAAACCATTTGCACCAGTCCTTGCCTTGTTGAGTCTCCTTCCTTGTATTTTCGGGTTTCCCATTAACACGCGACCGCTGGAGTTCGTGAGATTTTGCTGGCTATGAAGGGGAAGAAAAGAAAGCGGTTTCTGTCCAGCTCAGCGCACGCGACGCTTCCGGCCGGATACTAACTTCTCCACAGGAGCACGGTTATTAACTTCGACTTGCGGGGACACTGCACTAGTCGAACGGCTTGGATTTCTTGATTCCTGAAGGGCGCTGGGAAGTGTCTCGAATTCCATATGCGGCGAGTTGGGTTGAGAACTCCTATCATTAGCTTCGCGACTTCTTGAGAGTGGAGCAAAACGATTTCTTGCATCTTGCCGAACGCTGGGATGTAGAGTACCAAATGTAAGAGGCGGAATGTTTCGAGGAGTTCTATCAACGACTTACAGACTTGAAGGTGAAGAAAAATGGTTTCTTGCTCCCTGCGGGACGTCGGGAAGTGTCTCGATTTCGAGAAACGGAGAGTTGGGCCGAGGATACCTATCAATGACTTGATAAGATGAAAGTGGAGAAAAATGACTCCTCGCTTCCTGCTGGGTGCGGACGCTTGGAATTTCACTCTCCAATCGGGACGGCGGCGAGGTGGAAACTGCTCTCTCAAACGGAAGAAGTGGTGAGCTTGGAACGCCTCTGTCGAAAGGATGTGGCGAGCTGGGAACTACAGTCTCGGGAGGAGAGGACTGTAAACTGAGTCCACTGTCAGCGTATCTCGCTTCCCGCCTTGCCCTCCGAGTCCAGTTTTCTGCCGCACCACGAATGATTGGACGAGGCGAACTCCTGTCTCCGTCCCGAAGGGAGACTGTATAAATGGCTGTGGGTACACTTGGACCTACTTCCGCCGTAGGTTGATTGTCTCTGCGGGCTTCTGTCTCTTCTTTGCTCTGTTCTCGCAACACTCTTTCCAGGGCTTCTTTTACTTCCTGCTGATTCTGCTTGCTCCGTTTTACAGCTGTTTCCAGATCACTTTGACAATTTGATCCCTCTACAACAAGTCTCTGCAGCAGCTCGAACTCCTGGGAGCCCTGGGACGCTGCGGCGCGACCGATGTGCAGCTTCACTATGCCATCGAAAAAGAATGACTTGCGGCATAAGGGGCATTTTGAGGGTGCGATCGACACCAGACAACTGTTATGGCATTAGAGCTCGGGAAAACCATAGATGGCCTTTGGTTAGAGTAGGACCAACGTTTTACAAAAAATATGGCCGCAGGGAATGGAATGGGGCGAGAGGTCCCAGGAGTACGGGTCCAAGCAAACATCGCAACAACTCGAAGGGTGTACGATGAGCATGAATTCTGGTGAGATTCAAAGTCGTGGTTGTCGTTGTCCTTCGCAACGGCCTGCGGGTTGCCAGTGATTATATGCTGTGCACGTCCATGCACGAAAGGCCAGGCCATGTACAACAAATCAACATGCTCACCCCACGCCTTGTGCCCTCTAGCACGCGAGTATTCGCCCTGATTCAACAAGAACGTTCTCGCCTTCTTGCAACATCAAAAAGCAAGGACATCGCACCGAGTGCCGACGCCTCTTTGCGCACCAATGGTCTGAGACTTTAAGGCAGCACCAGCAGAGGTAACCCTTGTCCGGATGTTTTGACGGGCGAGCATAGCACCCTTAGCCAACACTTAGCTGGGAACGAGTTGGAGGAAAACTAGCGCTTGAGAAGTTCCCGGCCTTCTGGTGTGACCACGCGTTGACGGAATCCATTCGGCTTGATTGAGATTTTGGAAAACCTTGATTGAATCCTGAAAAACGTGTTTTCCGTGGTTACAAGAGTCTGAACTTCAACTGGTTGTTGGCAATTAAAGATAATTGCTCCTTACTATAGGACGAGGGAACAAGACTTTGTCGGTCTTACTTGTTGGAACTGGAGGTTTGACATCCAAACCGTCCTTCAATTTCAGCGATACCAATCATTATTTGTTCCGTTCAAAGATGTGGGATTATTCGCCGGCTATACTGATACCACACTCGCGGACCTCTCTAAATCGCTCTGAGCCTGCTTAGAGTGAGCTCATGCCTCAACGGCTGTCGCACTAGTTCTTGCCCTGTTCACGAGATCTTTGGAACGCCCATTAGTGGCTGCTGAATACTGCTGAGATTTCGCTCACCAATCCGACGGATGATAGGGGGGCTATCATCGACAAGGGTTAGCGACCTGGGATAAGGAGATCTTGGCCGAAGTAAGGCTAATCCTGATGGTCTCGATGGTGCTCTAGCATTATATGCTAGACTAGCAAGACCTGGATCCTGCCTTGGTCCCTGGCTAGATCGTGTAGCTGGCCTAAAGATAAATGGTTGTATGGCTGCGGCACCGACAGCACCGCTGATGGGAGGAAGGGGAAAGTCTTCCAAGAGTAGTCGCCTAGCGGACATTTCTGCGCGGACGGCCGGGGGAGCAGCAGCACCTGCTGGCTGTTGTCTCTGGACCTCCGTCTCTTCCTCACTCTGTTGTCGAAGCCATGCCCTTTCCAAAGCTTCTTGTAGCTCCCGCTTGCGTTGCTTGCTCTGTTCCGCAGCTGCTTCGAAATCTGCCTGACGCTTTTCTTCTTCTGCGGAAAGCCTCTGCAGTAGCTCAACCTCTTGTAGACACTGACCTGACGTTAGCGGACGATCGATGTGAAGCTTCACTATGCCATTGTGGGAGAAGGCCTTGCGGCATAACGGGCAATTCGGGGATGTCATCGACTCCAGACAACTGTTGATGGGTTAGAATGAGCGTTAAACAGGAGTAGGACGAACAGACCAACATTTTACAGAAAATATGGCCACAGGGTATTACATGAGGCATCTGCGTCGTGATGTCCCAGTTATAGGATTCCAGACAGACATCGCAACAGCTGGAAGGGTGAATAAGAAGCATAGCTTCCAGTAAGATAGTTCGATGGGAAAGTTGTCGTTTCTAACGACGAATGGTTCGTCGGTGGACATATATTATGCTCATCCACGCACGAAAGGCCAGGGACCAACATGCTGATCTCATGCCTCATGCTGCTGAAGCATTTCCGAAGATCCCCCCGTTCAACAGTAACCTCCCACCTCCTTGCAACATCAATTGACGTGTGTCAAACATAGTGCCAAGGCCGCATCTGCCGCCAAATGTCTGAAACTCTAAAGTAGCGCCGGTTCAAGAAGTCCTCTCGCTTGGATGAACAAAGTGGCAGGCGAGCGCACCACTTCGCAGCCGAGAGCAAGTGAAAGCCATGAAAGGGTTGTAAAAAGGCGTGGTTCTGGTTCGCGTTGGAGGTGATTCGTTCTTCCACTCGACTGACAAGCAATCACAGTCAAAGCTATGAAGACTCAGAATCAAATTGTCGCCCAGGCAGGGTATAATGACGTACATGAACAATTTACCCCTTTACCATCCCCCTGCTTTGGTCAATCAGATTCCGTATGAGCTTTCTCCACAAGCATTCCAACCCTGCTACAATTCAGCCACCCGCCTAAAAGGAGTGTGCAGACGCATCAGCAATCATATAAAATAACCAAAGGAAAGCGAAACTCACTCTTCTTTGATATCCAGACGTTCGACGGCAGCGATCCGAGCAGCGAGCTTTTTGAAGGCACTTGCTTCGATGTTCCAAGAGCATTTTCTTTGTCTCCTAAAACATGAGGTTGTCTTCTTCCTAGCTCCCCTCAGACCTTCGGCATCTGGTCATCAGATGATCGACTGCCAACTGGTGGACCATCCTGACGGGTTTGCATGCATGAGGCATGACTTTCCGCCACTATATGGATGCTAGCAGAACGACTCACAACAGCTTTCCTTCCTAGCGGTTCGGGTCGATTAGAGCGCCACTCCCCTGCATGCCTTGCCAGGCCTAGAAACCTGCGGCCGAAGGAGCGGTTCCGGCTCAGAGCCTCCAATCCTTGAAGGGTAAGAAATTTCAAGTTCTAAAAATTTGGCTGACAGCTGTTGAATAGGGGGTTTATTAGAGGCGCATGCTCAACGCAAGGGCCCAGGGAGATCAGCTCGAAGGGCGGAGATGATGGAAATTCAAGAAGAGGTTGTGGACACGTGACGAAACTATTGTGCTGCGTCAACTTAAACTTGGCCACAACCAACGTCCGATTCCTCCACTTGAAGTCAATCTCTCAATTCCCTTCAATCATTATACTTCAGGCCTGCTTGGGGCATTGCTACATTGCTCCTATTTTTCTTCCTCCACAGAGGTGATACACTGGGCGTATACCTTCTATCATGGACCCCACTGCTGACCAGGAGATATGCAGGCATGAACGGGCTACTGGACCTACCAGTAGAAATCATCCTGGCGATAGTGGATCGCGTACCTCCAAACTCCCTTTTTACTCTATCTTTGACATGTCGCTTGCTCAACTATCTTTCCACATCGGCGCTTCTCGAACATTGCGGAATCCGAGATCCTACCAACTGCACTTTTGATATCTACACCACTGTAGAGGGCCAGGCCGATGCCCTGTCTGCCTTACAAGCCGGTCTTCATATCCAACAGATGAAGTTCCTTCGATGCAACCTCCGGCCTACAGGATATTATCCTCAGTGGGAATGGCCCGCTGCCAAACTTATACGTCGACTACATCGCCTCATGCTAAGATTGGCCTCAATTGATGAGGTTGTCCTCTCTTTCAATATGAGGGGGATGATTGTCCCTCACGACATACACCTAAGATCTGGGGTTATTATCCTACAGGAGTTGCTCAACACAGTTATCACGAAGTGCAAGATCCTTCGCCTCATGAGTGCAGGCTCTTTTTTTGGAAACAGTTACTTATTCAATCAACCGGATAGTGGTTCCAGTATCACTCAAAGACTCCAGCGATTCGTCAACCGCAATGATTCGCCAGATTGGCAGTATACGAGGAACATTAGTACAGGAACTCGTCCATTCCTTACTTGCCCTCCTGCGGCTTTGCAACAGATTGCGCTCAGCAGGATGGAAATTGATGCCTTGAGCCTTTTCACTCCGCCCTGCTCCAGCTGGACCTTCACCGTGCTAAGGCAATCTCAGATCACATCGCTCACCGTCAACTTGAAATGGCCTACGTCAAGATCTACGCAAGCCGAACGATCCCTCATATTCTCTCGACTAGCAGAGGCCCTTCAGCCTTCGCTTAAGTTTTTGTTTCTCAAGGGCGTAACACACCTCCTCGATGCTCTTAGCTTTATAGCCCAATTACCACTTCTTGAGACGTTTGGCGTTCTTCCTTGGACGTGGAAAGCGAGCATTGATGAGGGTTCGACTATCACATCTTTTCCCCTCGTTCTATCGATGGAAACGATTTCTGCCCCCGCAGACTTAGTTTTCTACATGTTTTCTAGGCCTTTGATCGTACCGAGGCTAAGGATCATTTTTTTGGCCTTCTCAATCAAGAAGGTTGGGGGGTTGGAGGATATTACAACTACAGCCACCTCCATCGCTCGACTTCGTGAATCTGTTGGGCCCAGCGTGAAGCTTCTCATGTTATTCCACCTCGGCAGTGTTCCATCATTAGAGGAATCTCTTTGCGACGGAATTCGACCAGTTTGCCCTATATGGGAACAGGAATTTTCCAGGTTCACAACTTTGTCTTTGAATGGCCTAACAGCCCTATTAGACAGTCCCGACACATTCCGAGTCATTTTGGGAGTATTGACACTGTTCTCTAAGCTAGAGGAATTGCGTATTGAACTTAGGACAAATTACGAAACGGGCCCTCCCATTCCTATCAACCTAAAGACTTGGATGGTCGAGGCCATCTTAGATCGATCTCCAAACGTCACATCTATTTCCTGCAATGGAACAGCCCAAAGAATAATTCCCCGCCAAAGTACGTCAGAATGGGTCGCAATCATGTCTTGTTAAGCTAATCCAAACAAAAGAGTGCGTCTCGCCCCCATCATCCTGAGGGATTGGATAAGTCATGTTCACCTTGGATCGATCTCCGAACACGCCCTTCCTTTTCCAACCGAAATCTTGCGCCCGACCCTCGCCTTGGCCCCAGAAAACGACCCTCTGGGCTTGCAACACAGATGGCCGAGAGAGAATCGAGTTGTAGGTTGTCACGACACGTCGCAGGAAATTGCAGGGGTGTGTTTACTGCCTTCACAGGAGAGCATGATCGCTCACCTGCCCTTTATGTATATGTGGGCGAAGCTTCTTGTAGCCAGGAGGGTCATGCCAGTGAAGCAGCCTGTCGTTGCTCTTAATGGCGTTCGGACGCTGTTCTCGCTAAATCATAATATTACAATGGTTCTGGCTACTAGAGCACGTCTCTACGAGCGTGGGGTAACCACCATAGTTCTACTGAAACCTTCGCATTGGTGTTGTACGTCGCCGTTGGTGTGAACTGTTTAGTCCTTCAAAAAGTTGTCGTAATGACGCACTAGCATCTACTCCCTGTAGTGGCAGATGATTCATAGAATTAAGAAATCTCGACTTATTAAGCCTCCAATGAAGTGGAGCTTGATACCGGATTATATTTCCCCTCCAGACCAAGAGCGTCTTCACAGATATTGAGCGAATCGCGCCAGTTTCGGGTCCGACCACGCATCTCCCGGATGGGGTTGGTGAAGTATGGGCCACATCTATTTATTGAAAGAACTTGAAGGGAAGAACAACCTATAGATGATTGACATGATGCCAAAGAAGCAAGATGCAGATGCAGACCTTATCAGATTAGAGCGCCACTCCCCCCGGGCCCTACACGTTTGCCAGCTAGAAACCTGCGGCCCAAGGAGCGGTTTCGGCTCAGAGCCTCCTTGAAGGTTAAGAAATTTAGCCGACAGCTATTATGTAAATAAGAGGTTTGCTAAAGGCACATCGCTCAACGCAAGGGCCAAGGAAGATATTGGCGCGGATGATAAAAATTCGATTTCAACCAAGAAGAGTTGTGGACACGTGACAAATCTTTAAAGAGGCTCAGCTGAGGCTGAACGCCCAACTTGCGCCCAACGTCCGATTCCTCAACGTTCAACTTCAAGTCAATTATTTCTTCAAAGTAAAGTCTGCTTGGCGCACTGCTACATTGCTCACTTTCGATTTCTCTTTCTTCACAGAGGTGATACACTGGGCGTATACCTTCTACCATCATCCATGGACTGACTAGAAGATTTGCAGGCATGAACGGGCTACTGGACCTACCAACAGAAATTATCCTGGCGATAGTGGATCGCGTACCTCCAAACTCCCTTTTTACTCTATCTTTGACATGTCGCTTGCTCAACTATCTGTCCACCTCGGCGCTTCTTGAACATTGCGGAATCCGAGATCCTACCAACTGCACTTTCGATCTCTACGCCATAGAGGGCCAGTCTGATGCCTTGTCTGCCTTACAAGCCGGTCTTCATATCCAGCAGATGAAGTTCCTTCGATGCAACTTCCAACTTTCAGGGCATCATCCTCAGTGGGGTTGGCCCGTTGCCGAACTTATACGTCGGCTGCATCACCTGATGCTACGATTGGCCTCGATTGATGAAGTTGTCCTTTTTTTCAGTATGACCGGGTTGGATGGTGCTCGCGACATGTACCTAGAATCTGGGGTTATTGTCCTACAGAACCTGCTCAACACAGCAATCACAAAGTGCAAAATCCTTCGCCTCATGAATGCAGACTCTTTTTTTGGAAACAGTTACTTATTCAGTCCGCTGGATACTAGTGGTTTCAGTATCACTCAAGGACTCCAGGGACACGCCTATCGCAATGATTCGCCAGATTGGCAGTATAGGAGGAACGGCAGTGAGGGAACTCGACCATTCCTTACTTGCTCTCCTGCGGCTTTGCAGCAAATTGCACTTAGCAGCATGGAAATTGATGCCTTGAGCCTTTTCACTCCACCCTGCTCCAGCTGGACGTTCACCGTGCTGAAGCAATCTCGAATCACATCGCTCACGCTCAACTTGACGTGGCCTAGGTCAATATATTCACAAGCCGAACGCTCCCTCATACTCTATCGATTAGCAGAAGCCCTCCAGGCTTCACTTAAGTCTTTGTTCCTCAAGGGCGTAACGTACCTTTTCGACGCTCTTGGTTTCATCGCCCAATTACCACTCCTTCAGACGTTTAGCGTTCTACCTTTGACATGGAAAGCAAGCCCTTCCGGCGAGGGATTGACTATCACATCTTTTCCCGTCTTCCTGACTATGGAAACGATCTCTGCCCCCGCAGACTTGGTTTTCTACATGTTTTCTAGGTCTTTGATTGTTCCGAGGCTTAGAACTATATTTTTGACTTTCGAACTCAAAAGGCATGGGTTGTTGTTTGATATTACGACTACCGCCACCTCCATCGCCCGACTTCGTGAATTTGTCCGGCCCAGCGTGAAGCTTCTCCCGTTGTTCCACGTCGAAACGGTGGAGGAATCTCTTTGCGCCGGAATTCGACCAATCTGCCATATATGGAAGAAGGAATTTTCCAGGTTGACAACTTTGTCTTTGAATGGCCTAACAGCCCTATTAGACAGTCCCGACACATTCCGAGTCATTTTGGGAGTATTGACACTGTTCTCTAAGCTAAAAGAGTTGTGTATTGAACTTAGGACAAACTACGAAACCCCTCCCATTCCTATGAACCTAAAGAGTTGGATGGTCGAGGCCATCTTAGATCGATCTCCAACCGTCACATCTATTTCCTGCAACGGAACAGCCCAAATAATAACTCCCCGCCAAAGTACGTCAGAATGGGTCCCAAACATGTATTGTCGAGCTGATATGAACAGAGAATGCCCCCCACTGACACTCCCATCGTCCTGAGGGATTGGATGGTCAAGGTCGCCTTGGATCGATCTCCGAACATAGCATTCCTTTTTCCAACCGAAGTCTTGCAGCCAGCCCTCGCCTTGCCCCCAGCACTTACTTTCAGCGTTCAAGAGATCTTGCAGGCATTCAACGGACCTTGAGAATTTCCGCTTCTGCCGAGCTCAAGAGAAGAGGGACCATCAGACTCGGTCTCATCGCTTACCGCGATCACCCAGTGACGCCCAAGAGATTCGTGACGAAGAGTACCGCCGACCAGCCGGTCATGAAGGGGAATTTGGACGGGCTCGTCGCGTCTTGTGGAGGTGATGGGCCGGAAGCGCAAACTGCTGCCCTAGGAACTTAAAGTGATCTGAGGGCACTGCGAAAATGGTGGTCCTAACCACCAATGCACCCACAAACTTAGAGTTGGAAAGGACGGCGACGATTACTGGATGCGTATTGTCCAGCAAACGACCCTTGCAGCTTGCAGCTTACAGCACAGATGGCAGAGGGATAATTAAGGGCTCGGAAGTTGCAGGTTGTCAGACACGGGTGTGTTTGCTGCCTTTGCAAGAGAGCAGGAATGTGGGCGAAGCGTGCTGTAGCCGGGAGGGTTACGAAGCAGCCCGCCGTTGCTCTCAATGGGATTCGGACGCCATTCTCGTTGAATCATAATATTACAATGAGCACGTCCCTCAGCATGTGAGGTAACCACCATAGTTCTACAGAAACCTTCGTATTGGTGTTGTACAGCGCCGTTTGGTATAATCCCTCCTGTGTGATCATGACCTACGCCATCTGCCAACCAAAGAACCTCCCATGTTGCAATAATGCGGGTTTAGGCCTTCAAGAAATTGTCGTATGATGAACTAGCATTGACTCCCTGAAGAGGCATACGATCAATGTAACGAAAGAATCTCAAAATGATGACCATACCATAGTGATATATCCCACCAGACCTTGACTTATCACACCTCCAATGAAATGAAGCTTGAAAACCGGATTATATTTTCCCTCCGGACCGTGAGCGTCCTCGAAGATATTGAGCGAATCGCGCCAGTTTCGGGTCCGACCACGCGTCTCCCGGATGGGGTTGGTGACGTATGGCCACATCTATTTGTATTGAATGAAAGAAGGGGAAAGAACAACCTTTAGATGATTGACATGCCAAAGAAGCAAGATGCAGATGCAGACCTTGTCGATCACCAAGTTGATCTCATCCTCGAAAAAGAACTGCCCGACATGCGAGAGCCGCCCCGCTGCGAACGTTCCGTTTGGCTGTGGTACCCATTCGGGGAACACCTTGGTGTGGATGTGGGTTGCTCGGCCCATGTAGTATCCCGGGAAGATGGCTGTACAAAAGCTTTAGCTTTAGTCTTGAGAAAGGAGCGCCAGCACGACGTACTAGTGAACTGTGCAACGCCATTTTTGTCCGTAGGCCACGCTCCTCGTAGCCAGGTCTCCTCAGATAGAGTACGAGCGTAAGGAGATAGTAACCCTGATCGTTTGCCCCCTATCTGAGGCTCCTCCTTGGCCAGATGCGGATGTGGAGAAGGGTGACCTGTGCAGATGTGTGAGAACTCTGCCTTTCACCACTACAAAGTCAGAAAAACCTGAATATATGCCTGTTGCATTACTTTGCCATATATCAACCAAAACGTTCGGAAGAGGCTGGCACGTTTCTACGTCGATAACACCGATATCGAGCAGCTACGTTGGCGTCAGTAACCGGGGAGAATATGAGCACGCCTTATCTTACCAGGAGCAGTCCATCCTGAAGCTCCGCAATGTTCTGCCTAATTGGATGTCCTTCCGTGTGGTAATATGGTCCCTCTGTAACTTCGGGAGCGAGCACGCATGTATTGTTCTGAATATGGGTCTCCGAGATGGGCGTGCACCCCATCAACGTTTCACCATCTTGCTTTGCCTCGTCAAGATATGGCGTAGGGGGCCTGAGGTCTTCGTAAGTCTCCGAAGCAAACAGTTGTTGGTATCCCGGCACGTTGGGTTGTCCACCAAGAACCTTACGAGCGAATTCTCGTTTCCGCGCAGCGGTGAAGGATTCGATGGCAGGAGCACACTGTGTCATTCGAAGTAAGTCCCCATGTTAGCCACCGTCGTTTGTAAGAGAGAACTAGGGGCTTACGTGGTATGCTGCCGCTTGTAGCGCTCGCTGTACCTCTATCTCATGGGGTGACTTGGGTTCCTTGTGTGCGACGGCGAGTAGGTTCAGAAATGCGAAGATAATGGTAGAGAGGCCCAACATGAGGATGAAGAGAAGCTCAAAGGAGATCCGGGGACCATTTTATGATGTTGTCGTTGAACATTCGAAGAGCCGTCCGTGTCACGCGGCGCCATAAATAGACTGCGGCCTTCATATGATCGTGAACCAAGGTACGACTTCACATCATATCGGGGGTACCTTGCATGTAGTATACTGTAAAAGTGATACCATAATTCCGAAAATATAGGAGGGTACAGTGGGTATCCACCGTCATGCACAAATTGGCAGTTGGGAGTGTATATCCACCGTCCACTGAAAATATAGGAGGGTACAGTGGGTATCCACCGTCATGCACAAATTGGCAGTTGGCAGTGTATATCCACCGTCCACTTAAAAAATAGGCAGGTACAGTGGGCACCCACCGTCATGGCACATTTGGACTGGATGGTAATTATCCACCGTCACACGCAAATTCGAACTGGACAGTGTATATCCACTGTCTACCCAAAAGAAGAAAAAGTACAGTAGGTACGGTGGTTACCCACTGTCAGGCACAAGGACTGGACAAGTAAATATCCACTGTCCACTGAAAAAATGGGAGGGTACGGTGGGTATTCACCTTTACGCACAAATTTTCAGTACACTGTAAATATCCACCGTTGTATCCAAAATGTGATACAGCAATGGATTTCTTGAAATTTCACGCACGGTAAATAGCCACCGTCCATTCCATACATCTGAGCCAACAGTCAGTATCCACCATACATTACTATAAACATCACTTGGCTGAGCTCGATGCTAATACACACCGGCAAGTATCAAGTTGGACAGAGAATAAGGTATCACTTTTTCGAAATACTACGTGCAAGCTTTCCGTCATATCGAAGCTGTCTAGGAGAGACTAGCTCTGACTAGCTGCGGCCGCCGGCGCGCCTCCGCCGTCCCTTCCTTCTCAACTCAAGGAAACGCTTGAAGGACAGAATCACTCGTTTGCCGCAAAAACTCCGGGAACAAGGTGTATTGAATTTTAACTTAAACCCCCAGCTGCTGACATTGGTTGATACTAATTACTTTGGCGTTTATCAGGCGTTTACTTCAAGGATAATGCCGATTCTCACGATCCTTCACTACCGACTTGGACAAGTTACAAGAACCCTGTAGACTCGGAGCTTCAAGCTTAGATCTACCACCTCTAGGCTTGACCGCCCGTATCACAGCTTCCAGTACGATGGACATACTAGACGACACAATCTACTACCTCCCAAACCCTGTGAGCGCTAATGTGCATGGTAGTTTCTCCCTAACATCTCTCTCATGTTAGGGTGCGAAACCGCTACTCCTACCAGAATTACCATCGCCAGTAAACGTATATTTTTTATATCCTCCTGTCATGCCATCACTGAACCACCTACTACGATCTTCAGTCATCTTCCTCCACTCACAAAAAGAGTACATTGAGCAAATGGTTCCTTGGTCCTTCTTCAACGCCTGTAGCCTGGTCTTTTGATGCAGATCACACTACTGCCTACTCAAATATGTGGCAAACAAAATGGAATTATTATCAACAATGCTTTCTTGAAGATATTTTGGCACCAATAGAGCGGATGAGCGTGGCTGATATAAAGGCCAGGGCGGTGTGGTTGGTGAGTAATGAGTGCATTATTCCTGCTTGGGTGCGTGGCTCATGGCTTGCTTTAGGAGAATGAACTGAAGAGGATTCAAGATACGTTAACGACGATGGAGGTTCCAAATGTGAGCATCTCGTATAGTAAAGTCTGGGCAGCGCATCTAAAGAAACCTTATCTTACAGGACAACTTGGAGATATACACTGGTATGATGTTCATGGGCACCCTCACACATGACATAAGTCCATGTCTTCGTCATCTGGATTCAGTGGGTCTTCAACATTCAACGTTTTCGAGTTCCATTATTCACTGAAGTATTGTGATATTAGCTAGAAAGTTCAAATTCAGTGCGGCTCTCTGTTCGAGTATCTTTCTAATTACTGACTTGTTTGCAAAGGACGATCAAGTCCTAGATACATCTAAGAAGGAGGTAATTGTATACCGTAATTCTCGTTCAAAAGACTGAAGCTGTTAGCAGCTGCGGAATGTCGAGCGAGCGTATGCGTTTCTGACGCAAAGTTTAGACAAAGTTGTGTCCCTCCGAAATTTCTCGGCACTTCGTTCGATGAAGGTGAATAATTACAAGCTAAATTATTTTGCAATGTCTCATGGTTTAGGATCTCAGTCTGCATTGAAACACACAAGTACACAGAAAGACTCAAATTTCACAGGTAATTCGGAGTCTAGGCGCGCTCGCGTGTCCGGGCCAGGTTCAATCAGCTCTACAACCTCACGAAGCGCCGGAAATCTTGTAGAACTAGAATTATCCGGCCCATCAAACTACACCGCGGTCGATGACTATGGGCCCATAGAGGCTGAAGGACGTCCAGCTGCAATTGACGGACAAACAGCGGGACTCAGTGCTGTATCGTCTCACAGGCAAGTGACGTTAACATTCATCTGTGTACCTGGCAATCATTGATTTCCTACTTTTTTCTTTTCAAAAAAAAAATAGGACTAACCTTGCAGCATTGCTCGCCATCGCGTTCTTCGGTGCCTCAGTAGCGTGGTCCACCCTATTCTCAGGAACACGGGGGAACCTTGAGATTATATCCTGGGCAGCGAGCGTATTCATCGTGGGCTGCGCTGCCGCAGCTTCAGCAAGCTTGCTCGTGGAAACGGATGAATCATTCATGACGAAGTATATCCAGGTCCGATGGACTGTCCGCATCCTTACCATCGTATCAGCTGCACATGTGCTTGCCGGTCTCATCCTTGTCAGCGCTGCCATTGCGGTGTTGGATCCGAGTGCGTCTGAGCCGTCCCCCGGTCCACGGTATGTAATGAAGGCTGCTGGATGGTATGCAGTTGGAATGGCGATGGCTATGGTGATTACGATGATTATGGTGCGAAGACGTTACACGCAACGGACTTGGTTTAGGAGGTGATTCCGACATTTATCCCCATGACCTTGGATTAGATTAAGCATCAACGAAGTTTCACCTCCCTCATCCGCACCAACCGGTTTCTGCTCCCTTCACAAATTTCGCATTGGAATCTTCCGAACCGTCAAATTTAGATAGGCCAACCTAAGTACATATTCGTCGCATAAAGGTCGTACGTTGAGGCTTCCTGGATGGGACGTCTAGGAACAGAGTTGCAATGAGTAGGCTACTTGGTCCATTCTCCTGCATAGCTCGGCTCCTGCATTTTTCTTGGAGATTGAGCCTATCAAAAGCTGCATCCTGTTAGAAGGTTGGCTCACGACCGGAAGAGATCAGAAATTTAGTGTCTGAGAGCACTGCTTGGCGATGGTACAACTTGAAGGATTCTCACGGTGCGACCACAAGCCTCTAAGTAACACCGGGTGAACATGAATTCCTCCTCCCAGATAATCTTCAACGAAGCACATCCATCAAACGTGGGGAATACGTACCATATTATTTCCGGCTCTTTCCGCTCTCTTTCTCTCTTCCTGCTCGTCTTTTCTCCTCTCAATCGGTCACTATCTCATGTTCAGACGATCCCAGCATTCGGACCTCATCAGTATCTCTTCTCGGACAAAGGAAAAGGTTTTGTATATTCCACCAGTTGGGCTTTACCTCGTCTGCTCTCAAGCTGGCAGGTGGAGACGAGCGACCATCCAAATGTACCATGGAGGGTGAACCACATCAACAACGTGCCAATTAGTGCGAGCTCCTAAGCTCTTTTCTGATCAAGTATTGGTGATTTACATGGCGCGTTCATCGTAGCTGCGACATCATCGTACATAACCCTGCCGCCCCCTTTCACCCATATCTATTCTACTGGTGGACCCACTGGTGAAGTTCATCTAGTTGACAGCGAGACGGGTGGCTTTGGCGAGAAAGTACAACAGTTCCTTTTTGTTCCGGAAAGCGAGCTTGAATCCGCTGACAAGACGCGCGTTGCTCTGGTAGGAGACGTGTTTCGTCTCGGGTCGCCCGGACTGACATGTCTACAGCGTTACGGATCTCATGGAATCGAATTTTCCACCCAGGGGCATGCGTTCATTCCCGTCCTCGGCACGGATTCGATTGAGATGTACGCCCGAGATCCAGCAACGGGCCACTTGAGGCATCTTTCTTCCAATGCCTCGCCAAGGGGCCGTGGAGACGGTCCACGACATGTAAAGGTGCATCCGAATGGCAAGATACTATACTGCGTCACTGAGCACAGTAAGTTCTCTCGGTCTCTTTCTTAAACCTCGAAATTCAGTCTTTTGTCAAGCCAACTTTGTGGATGCATACCACATTCATGAGACATCTCTCGCCTATATATCTTCACGCCCCCTCCTCCCCTCAACTCTCAGCGCAACTCCGTCAACGACATCCCCCTCCGATCCTCACACCCGATCGCATTTCCGTGGTGACACCCTCATGCTATCACCCTCCACCTCACAAAATCCCGCACCTTGCGCATTGCTTGCCACCACGCGCGGATCAACCGGCAACGTCAGGGGATGGCTGAGCATCTTCCGCTTGGGCCCATCAGGCGAGTTTCTGGATGATTTTGTGCGATTTGAAACTCCTACGTCGGGCGGGAAGGCGAATGCCCTTGATGTTCGAGCCAAGGAAGACATTGACGGGGGAATGTGGATATTGCTTACGGATGATGACGACCAAGCTGCTACTGGAGCGGGAGGTGGGGTGCGTGTGCTGGAATGGGACGGGTGGGGAAAGGGAAATGTAAGCGTAGTGGCCGAGTGGCCTCCTCGGAACGATGCTTCTCAGGGAGAAACAATGCTTGGAGGTAGCCATGCCATTTGGCTTGATTAGTTGATGGTATGTCATTCGACGTACGAAAATTGGAATGGAGCTGAACCCTGTTTTTCTCAGCACCTTTTCTCGTTTCAGTTGAAAAGGCGCTCGTTTCCGCAGTATTGACATTTGGGTATCTTCATCGCGTGTATATGGTACGCGCATAGCCTCACCACTTTTATTCTCACAAGGCTCTGTATTTTATCACTCGGAGAAAAGACTGGTTCAATTCTTGGCTTCAAAACCGCGACGCTCGTTTTGCTGCGCTTCGGGACCTCTGGAAAAATGAGCGGAGATATAGGTAATTAGTTCCTAAGGACCCATCACATATCGGCATTCAGCACCGCTCTTTGCAGAGGTCGATATGCTGCTCCTGGAGGAAAGCGCCGACTAGATAAGGTTATTGTTTACGGATGGTCCTGGTTGCGAAGCGACAGGCATGTTCGGGTTCCTAGAACTCGCCCCATCAACCTTGACGACGCTCTCAAGGAATATTTGAGCAATTGCGGCACAAAAAGTACCTGTTCAAGCGGTCCGCTCACGGTAGGCCTTGATTAAGTTAACGAATCCAATCGCGTTCAGCCATTTGAATTTTTACAGATGATTGGACCCTGAACGCAAGGACCCACTGTCACCTACTCTCGCCGGCGCTAATCAGTCTATCCCACGTCTCTCTTGAAGGGTCCAAAAGCTGTGAAAAACACAATCTTGACGTAATGAACTCATTTATTCTGGAGATACTTAATGGACGTTCCATCCTTTGTATTAACTCAACATTGTAACCCATGGAGTCTGATTCTACGGTAGGGTTTATCTCTCCCGGCCCTTCTTTCGACTAACTTTCGTTCGAAGCTTCACGTTCAAGACGATCAAGATTTCACCCTGGGTGAATTCCCGCCTGTTGCACATTATCGAAACGTTGGAAGTGGTTTAGGGACGGAGAAATCATGTGCTTCCCCCCCTTCAGATCATGACCCCTCGTTGAGAAAGTCACAACACTTGTCTCCCGAAGAGTTGAACCGGCAACTCCGACATGTCTTCAGACGTAGCCATTCATTCAATGAGGTTGGATATCATGTCTATTTTGGTACTTCAGGCTTGCTGAGCTTGCTCCCATGACAGAACGATTTGAAAGGTGAAGAAGGAAAACGATGGACTTCTGGCGACAGACATTTTCACTATCAGTTGCCGAACTTCGGCGATCCCAGCCAAGCTTGTCACGAAGCCACTCAAAGGATTGATAAGGGCATGTGCGATGCGTGGAGGGACGAAATAGACAAGCTTCTGGTCTTGGTGTGTCATCTATGGATTTCGGCTACAATTCATTGAACTGCTCCATTTTCTAGGCCGGTCTCTTTTCTGCGGTCGTCACCGCGTTCTCCATCGAATCGTATAAGTGGTTGCAACCGAATCCCCAAGACATGTCTGAGCAGCTTCTGGCTCAGATGTCGCAGATGTCTGCACACTTAAATAACCTCGTGAACCAGAGCAAAGCGAAATATCCTCCAATACTTACGGTGCCAATCCCCCGAACCATTTCAGCGTCCGTTATCCGCATCAACTGTTTATGGTTTCTCAGCCTCTCTCTGGCACTTTCAACGGCACTGATAGGCATTCTCTGTATACAATGGATGCGGGAGTACCAAAGGGACGCTCATCTTGGAAATATGGACAGTTTTTCCCTTCGTCAAATGCGCTATGAGGGACTTGAAGCTTGGTACATCCCGACAATCATGGCCGCACTTCCCCTTTTTCTCCAGCTCGGTTTGCTTCTTTTTTTGATGGGTCTCCTTGATTTTCTGTGGAGCTTGAACTGCATCGTGGCTACAATACTCACAGTACTTGTGGGCTCCGTCCTTCTTTTGGTGTTTGCGACTACTATCATTCCCGGTTGGCAATTCATCTTCAGGCGGACTTTACTTGTTCCCCAATGCCCATACAAATCACCCCAGTCTTGGGCGTTTTACAAATTGCTGGCCTTGTTGATGAGAGGCTTGACATTCGTCATCGATAAAACGGTCCGGCTTAATCGCGTTGTATTGTCTGGATTTGTTGGCCGCTTGATTAGGAAGTTCCGCAGGTACCACATACTGGCATCATTTCTCGTTACAGATCATAGATGCTGAAATTTTAATAGGGTTCCAGGCGACCGTGCAGTTAAATCTCTTCATATTTATGACTGGACAGCCTACGACCTTCGGTGGTTACGTGAACGAGACGCTTACGTCTCCAGCGGCTACGCAGAGGAGGTTGAAACTGACTCTTTAAACGGGCTTCAAGAGCTTTGGCGCAACCTTCCCTTCGGCCCACGGGCAGCCCAAGTGAAATTTTCTATTCTTCAATCGCTCTTGCATCGAATGCGAACCGCTCCGATCTGGAAACGTGTTTCTACACTTTCCAAATTGGAAGAGCCAGGACTTCGTAAATCTAGCTTTCTTTGCCTCATACTCGAACTTCAGAAACATCCTTATGCAGAACGGCATCCTCATTTCTCAGGACGAGTTCCCAACTTCAATCTCACCCCCATAGCCGAGGATGTTATGCTGATTGCCAGCCTACAATACACACCTCGTTTGGATGAACCAAATGTGGCTCTCGTCTGTCGGAACCTTGCTATTGAAGCTAGGATCCGCATCCTGAACGCGCTGGACGACCGATACATCTGTGGAGATCCACTTTCTCTAACTTCGTGCTTCGGAAGTATAATAAGCGCTTTCCGACCCGAAGAGCAGTTTGAAGGTACGGAATGTCAATTAATCTTGACATCCCGAACTGACCTCTTTGAAACAGTTTCTGACGAAATTTTGACCCAACTACTACATCTATGTTCTGCGAAAAAATTCTTCCGACTGAAATCCGCAGAATGGTTCGGCGCTGACGACACCCACTGTGTATCCACATATTCTAGCTTACACCTCTTGACCAATGCCGTCTACCACCTAGCTTCG
Source organism: Laccaria bicolor S238N-H82 (assembly GCF_000143565.1). Taxonomy (NCBI): domain Eukaryota; kingdom Fungi; phylum Basidiomycota; class Agaricomycetes; order Agaricales; family Hydnangiaceae; genus Laccaria; species Laccaria bicolor. The sequence continues at coordinate 1,282,894 of NW_001889879.1, forward strand.
CGGCCCCTTTCGAATCCTGGTTCGCACGCTGCATTGTTCGCAGTCTGCGAACAGCTCGAACAATGGATGGGAAAGTTAGCTTTTAGGGATAGCCAAGACCTGGAAGAGTTGCTTGATTTTGCAGGCGGTATAATTTGGGCCTTTGCTGGCGTATCGCCACACGCAATAAAGAACTGGAAGACCTGCGATGGCTTCGACACAGTCCATTCCCTCATGCGTACTATTAGTGATTTGTTGGAACTCGCCATGAGCGGCGAGCACATCCATCTCCCATCGACCCTCGAGCTTCTGCACCTCCGACCAGACGTGGAATCTTCTGTTGGCCTCTCGCAAGATCCCAGGAAAGTTTTATCAGGGGTTCAAAGCCTCATTACAACGAAATTTGAACTCGATAAAAGCGGATACAAAAGGATTAATCCACTCCAAGCCGAGGAAGAAGTATCCGTTGCATCATGAAACCCGCAGGAAGGCCTTCTCAGTCTTGAATTACCAATCCGGCGACAAAATCTAAGTCGCTTCAAAGATCTTTTGTTACTTTATTTTTATTTATTCACTTGACAAGTCAATCGCGAACGCACTGTAAAAAAAAATAATACAAGTCACATCTACACTACCGTGTTATTACAATCTTCTCATCATAACTTGTACATAAATCCAAAATTCCGAAAGCGCCAAAAAAAAAAAAACAGCTCATTGAAGTAGTTCCCGAAATGAAGGAAAATCCTTCACCGCCAGAATCAGTGACGGCACGACACACGGCTGACGACATTCACGCTCGACGTCGCGTAAAATTTGGTCTACTTCTAGTCGATGCGTCCTCTCAATTTCTAGATCTGTCAGCGCTTCCGCGAGCCGACGCTTGAGCGCTAAAATAAAAAATAAAAATAACAAACGCGTGAATGTTTATTCTGTCTGCTGGAGTATGATGATGAGGTAGATACCATCCATAGTTAATTCTTCAAGGTCATCCAGTGTATCAGCGCTTGTCACCTCTGGAGACCCATAGGGAAGCAAAATTCCCGCGTCCTGATCCTCAAAAATATTCGCTGCATCCTCGGAGTCATCACGTCCTTTCATAGTTCGTCCATCCAAGATATTCTGAGAAGACAGGGACAGAGTCCTGTCCAGTGAGAGCGTCCGCTGAGTATAGGAGCACAGATCAGCAGAGGGCGAACGGCTAGCGCGCGGAGTCTTGATCAAGTGCAAAGACCAAGAAGGAATCGGAGGCAAACCGGGTACCGCAGTGGGAGGCGGAAGACTCGGAGTTGGAGAGCGCGTCCGGGGGACTGACGGAGAAGTGTAATATGGGGATGGCGAGCGTTGGATTGGGAAAGAGAAATATCGTGGTAGCGAGTCGGAACGGCCTGCCAGTGAGCGGCCCAATGGTAGGGGGATTGATAAATCGTCATGCTCGAGTATCTTCCCAAAAACGTCAACAAAAAGGGACACGCTGAGAGAAAAAGTTCAATGTCACCTTCAACCCGGACTCGTCGCTCATCCTGCGTAGCGCGTCCTGGATTTCATCGATTTGCTTGATTATAGACCGTCGCTTTCGTGGGCTCAACGACCTAACGCGCCTACGAGAACCTTTCCTTGATTTTCGTGAGGGAAGCGGGCTGGGCGACGCGTTATGGCGAGAGCGTGAGCGTTGTGGTCGATTTAGAAAGTGACGGCGGCCGCGTTCAGCCTTGGTGTTGACTTCAAGCTCAACTTGCTTAGCAGAAGAACTGCTTGGGCGCTTTCTGAGCCTAATCCTTTTCCTTCCAAATCTGTTGCCGCCAAGCGCCGGCTGAAGCTTTTCGTAGGCGTCGGCGTTCATTTATGGTACAACTTAAGTGGTTCCGGGTTTGGATGTTGAGGATGGAGTGGGTGTCGACGCTGATAAGTGGTCGATGGAGGCTAACGCAAGGCGGTTTTTACCACGCGTTGATTCCCACCTAGGGCGCTTGTCCACTGTAGGGTGTGCCTTTTAGAACTTTGATAGACGCCCACAGCGCTAAGGTCGACGCTTAGAGTTTGTGTTGAAAAATAGGGAATTAAAATTCCTGGAGGTACGATGGTAACGTTGTGAGGCCAACATGAGGTGATTAACCGTAAGGGTTGCGTACTTTGGCTGTGGCCGCCATGTATATCTTTCTGGGAACAATATCTTGTGAAATAATACTTATGTTAAGAACGGACTCGTAGGCGTAGCCTGTATATTGATAACCATCAAGCGACATGAAACAAGTAAAAAAAATTGAAATGGAGGTTGTGAACTGAGAAGAAAAATAATTCTCTCCTACGGGGAGACTTTCAAAACCACATTTACGTACCTTTCTCTTCCTACACATTTCATCAGATAGCCATGCCAGACATGAACGCCGTCTCCGCAAAACATGTCTGAGATAGAAAGGATAGTGTGACCGTTTCAAACTGAGAACATCCTCTGTTGCGAGTGCGTCAACGCGAACTTCGTAAACTTTTCACAGGTCAAGCGAGGCCATTATAAACGCGGTGGCCCCTGTAGAATGCAGCAAAAGAGGCCTTGATATCTTGTTTTTCTTCATATTGTTGTCGCATCTTCGTGAGGGAAACGCAAGGTTTCACGATGAGACACGCGGACTGGCGGCCCATATTTTCTGTGCAGGTCCTCTAACGATCCAAGAGTGATTTCGTCTGCGCACACGGCGCTAAGCTTATGATGCAACGAACTGAAAAATAGGGGATTGAATGCGCGATGATTGCGTTCTGAAGCTGACGCTTCTTTAGGCGGTGAGGTGGTTAACCGTAAGGGTTGCGTACTTTGGCTGTGGCCCCGATGTATATCATTTCTGGAGACAATATCTTGTGAAATAATTTATACGTGAAGAACGGACTTCGGACGCGTAGCCTGTACATATATTAACAACCACCAAACGGCATGGAACCAAGTAAAATTCACATGTCCATATGAATGGAGCTTGTGAACTGAAAAGCAAATTCTCAACTAGGGGAGACTTTCAAAACCACATTTACAATACCTTTCTCTTCCGACAAATTTCATCGGATAGCCATCCCAGACTTCCTGAATTCCGTTTCCGAAAGGCGTGTCTGAGCCAGAAAGTTATAGTGTGACCGTTTCAAATGTGTTGCGAGTGCGAATTTCGTGACTCTCTGGTGAAACCCAGGCCATTTCAACGCGGTGGCCCCTATTGAGCCCAACACCGCTCGCCGACGGAGGTCTGTCTTCTTCAAAGCGTCGTCGCATCTTCGTGAAGGAAACGCGGTGTAAAATAGGGGCTAGGCGGCCCATGTTCCTCGGCAAACGACCCAAAAATGACCTCGTCCCGCGCGCCGTTTGCGTTTCACGACGTGTCAACCCCAATAACATTCCTATCCACAGACAGAAGTCACTTCAAAAACCAAATAAGTTGGTTAGTCACCAAGAAGCACTCATAAAACCCAAGCTCACCACGTCCTCGCAGAACTCCAAATCGCATCGCTCGTTTTCAGAAACGTCTCGGATACTAATGATCGTCTTGAGTGCCCAAATGCCGAAGACGAATACACCACTGCCGACGAATAGTTGCATGTCCATCCTCAGTAGTCTTGGTCGCGCGGGGGAGGAGGATAGGGGACGTGGAATTGAGTCGTGGAAGGGTTCAAATATTAGGAGGAGGAAGAAGAAGACGAGCGGAATTAGTTGGAATGGGAACTACGCGCGCGATCGGAAGCAGAACTGAGTGAGACTATAACGCCTGTCTTGTATTGTGGGTATTAGAATAACTGTTGCGATGATGGGGGATGGGAGCGCTCCGCAGCGGGGGGGTTGATTGTAAGGGTAGCAACCAATTGTCCGATGTTTTTAAGAGAAGGACGGGATGCATGCTTCTGTGTTCATAATGCGCCGAGGCCCGAGGGGTGGGGTGTGTTGTTTGGATTGGAATGTAAGATGAATGTCACTGGAGTTCATTCATCGTACATTTATGACGCTGGTGGTGTTTCGCTTGGCTGGACGTGTAGCGGATAGGCTTATCGTTAGACATATTTCGCGCCTAAGTTCTTTTCTTCCGCGAGGCGCAGTCGTCAAGGATAGGGGGCCGAAAAGAAAGGGATTGGAGCTGTATTTGCACTTGTTTCATTCCGTTGGCATTGCAACCAACGCAAGTTTTGTCCTGAGCTCACCAGTCATCAAGTCGTCCTCAAGCTTTTCACTACAAGACCGTCAACATGGTACGTCCAAATCTCTTCCCAATCGTCCCAACCGCCGTTTCAAAAGCACATATGTCTCTTTTATCGTGCTGGATTGGCGGAGAAACGATGGATCGCAGAGCTGACTTTTGGATGATGCTTCCTCTAATCTAGCCCCCCAAAAAAGTCAAGGCACCCAAGGAAGAAAACACCGTCTCGCTCGGTCCACAAGTCGCAGACGGCGAGCTTGTCTTTGGCGTTGCCCACATCTACGCTTCGTTCAATGATACCTTTGTCCACGTTACCGATCTCTCAGGCAAGGAAACCATCTCTCGCGTCACCGGTGCGCAATCCATCCCTTCTTCCTCGTTACATCATGCTAATAAGAAGGAAATTGAAAGGCGGAATGAAAGTCAAAGCAGACAGAGACGAGTCGTCCCCATACGCAGCCATGCTTGCCGCGCAGGACGTTGCTACTCGATGCCGTGAAGTCGGCGTGACGGCCCTCCATATCAAACTCCGCGCTACTGGAGGCACTGGGACTAAAACCCCTGGTCCAGGTGCTCAGAGCGCACTTAGGGCACTTGCGCGTGCTGGGATGAGGATTGGGAGGATTGAGGATGTGACGCCTGTGCCTACTGATTCTACGAGGCGTAAGGTGCGTTTTGACTTTCTTTTTTTGTTGTTGTTGGTGTGGGTTGATGCTGATTGCTTTTTTAGGGTGGTCGTCGTGGTCGTCGTCTCTGATTGGATTTCTTGTGTTGGGAATGGGTGGTGTAAAAAAATTGCTTGTATTACATTGTCGATGCTCAATGCTAAATGTCGCCGCTCGACGCGCATCAGGGCTCATTAACGTGAACCTGACCCGTGGTCGTCCACTCCAAATTGTGTTGGCGTTTCCTATCCTCAGATTCCCGCAGTTATGTAGATGCCATACTGATTCCTAATTTCTTGATTTTTGAGACCTTTTGATTCGTCACCACAACGTCACCCGGGCGATGAGACCCCTCCGAGATGACCATAAAAGGTTCCGATCGGACGACCATACCCGCCCTTACACTTGAACCTAGACCATGGAGCTCAAACTAGTCTACCGCGCCCTAAGAAAAGTATCAGATTGGACAGTCACAGGCTATTACTCGGATTGCGTCGTCGAAGGTGGCGAGAACGTCCCTGAAACAGGTCCTCTTATCATGTACGTCGCCAACGTCGATTATCCACGACTTGATTAACCATATACTACTAGAGCCTCAACGCACCATAACGAGCTCATCGATATCGCTGCACTCAGTATGTCTCTTCATCCTACCCCCTTTACTCACTCACTCACCTCAACTTGTAGCTGCGACAATCCCCTACCGCCGCCATGTCTCCTTCTGGGCCAAATCAACCATGTTCGCCAATCCAATCACACGCGCCATCCTCGAATCTTCCGGCGCCATTCCCGTACGGCGGAACCCCAACAACGGCTCTGGCTCCTCCGCAAAGACGAACAACGGCGACCCCTCGCGATCGACTTTATTCCGAGAATCCTCTGCTGCACTCGCTGCAGGCCAAGTTATTGGTGTGTTCCCGGAGGGTACGAGTTATACGTCGTATCGTATATTGCAGGTGTTGCCTGGCGCTGCGTGGGCTGCTGTTGAGTTTCTTAGGTCCCAGCAGAGAGGGGTGAAGACGGGGTTGAAGCTTGTTCCGGTGGCGGTTGTTTATACTGATAAGGCGAGGTATAGGAGTAGGGTGCGTTTCTTTCTTTCTTTCTTTGTGGTGTTCTTGAGTTTCTCATCGGTCTTTTTAGATATTGGTAAAGTACGCCTGAATGAAGTGGAATAGGATGTGCGCTGACGTTTGGAGTTAGGTATTGCCCGCCTATTCATGTCGATGATTATGCGGAGGAGTTGTTTGAGGAAACGGCTGATCCTGATGCTGCTTCGCGCAGCGTCGTGAAGAAGATCATGGTTCAGGTGGAGAAGCAGATGATGGAGAACACGATCAACGCGCCGGACTGGTAAGACTTTCACATATCATAGCATACTCTTGGCTCAAGTCATGATGATAGGGACACCTTGTGCGCCGTGCGCTCAGCTCGACACTTCCTCTGGACCGACGAACGCAACATCAAGCTCGCAGACTGGGTTGGCGTCTCCCAAAGGTAAGTAACTACATCACTTCATCCATATAAAACCATACTCACTTTCTCAAAAGACTAGTAACCATATTCGACAACACCCTATCACCAACCACCCACCTAAAATCAGCACTAACAAAATACTTTGCCCTCCTCCATTTCACAGGGATCAAACACTCCATCCTCGCCTCCCTCTCCCCTTCCTCTCCCACATCCTCTTCTTCTCCGCCATCACACCCCCTAGTCCAACCAACCATCTCCCTACTAACCTCCCTGCCCGTCGCCCTCATCCGCCTCGCCCTCTTCCTCCCGCCCCTCCTCTTCTTCACACCGGGATACATCCTCGGCCGTCTCTCCGCGCGTTGGCTCGCATCAACCGAAGAAGAAGAGACGCAGGCGCAGTTTAAAGCTGTTGGTGGGGGGTTGGGAGTGATGACGACTTTTGCGCTTGTCCTGGGGTTCGTGAACAGGTGGGACGTTTGGAGTAGTACCCTTGGTGGGTGGGTGAAGGTTTTGTTGGGGGTTGTGGGTATGGTGAAGTGGCATAATGTTTTGGTGGATTGTAATTATAGACAGTGAGTCCTTTCCCCCCCCCTTTTTTTTTCCCCCTTCTTCCCCACTTGCTTGAGTTGTCGTGTTCTGAAACTAACGGGGTTTATGTAGACTGCAACGGATATTGACGTATCATAAACTCCTCATGGCGTTTACGCTTCCACGATTGAAGCTCGATCCGGGGCAGATGGAGGTGTACATGAAGCCTCCACGACCACCTGCCAACCCTTTCGTCAAAGGACCTCCTCAAGGTGACACTGCTGTTGCTTTGGAGGTTGTCCCGATACGAGCTCCAGGAACGTCGAGGGAATTGGTACGACGGCTTTTGGACGCTCGAGATGAGGCCCAGGAAGCGCTTTCGGGGTATTTGAGGGAGGGGACCGGGGAGGCGGAGGGTGAGGCGTTGGTGGAGTTGTTGGTGGGTAAGGGGGCGGTGGTGTTGTAAGACGTGGGGATGGGATGAGAGGTGATGAGAGGGCGGTCGCTATGTATTTACGGTTAGTGCCACTTTAGAATTGAAAGTTCCATGGTCTGAGACTTGAATGTTTTTGAAGGACTGCTTGCCATTCCAAACGCATGTTTTTCTTGTCACCTATATGGGCTTTAATGGAGCAACCTAGAATGCTCGAAAGAACGAAGGATTGACCGCCTCGCGCCATCAGAAAGGAAAGACTCAGCAGAGTCTTTACGACACCGATATCTGCCCAACGAACCCTTCCCATCCATAACCAACCTTCTAAACCCTTGTCTCCGGCCGCACGCCCACCACAACTATTACAGCAAATGGCTTTCATCGTGTGGACTGCAACACATGACGCACCACAACTTTTTCATGGCTTCCAGAGTCGCTCTTCCCTGGCTCAGTTAGGACCACGTTGTCTGGTCGAGCGACAACATACCAGCGCTACCTTGGAGTTTCAGACATGTCGTCAAAATAGTGTGGCTCCGCACCACATCCAACGCCCTTTCTTTCTATGATGTTGCAAGAAAGTCAGGTGTTAGAAGGGCTCTTATCACTAGGAGGATAATATGCGGAGATCCTTCAGCGCTTATTAGATCTCATGCCTCGTGCCCTAGCCTGGCGTTTGGCGCATGGACGAGAACAACATATACCCACTCTCAAACCTCACGTCGTTAAGCACGACAACGACGACCTCCTATCCAAATCCTACTGAAACCAATGCTCATTGTCCACCCTTCAAGCTCTTGCGATATCTGTCTGGATGCCTATGATTGGGACATCCCGACACAGATGCCTCACGCTATACCCTGCGGCCATATCTTCTGTAAAACGTTGGTCTTACTACTCCAATCTAAGGGCTACAATCTGTGGTTTTCGCGCATTCTAATGCAATAACAGCTGTCTAATGTCGATGACATCACCAAGTTGCCCCTTTTGCCGCAAGCCGTTCGTCGGTAGTCGCATCGTAAAGCTGCACGTCGACCGTCCAGCATCGTCGGAGCAGGGTGTAGAGGATGTTGAGCTACTGCGGAGACTTGATGCAGAGGAAGCGAAACGTCAGGCCGAGCTTGAAGCTGCTGTGGAACAGAGTAAGCAACGCAAGCGGGCACTACGAGAATCTTTGGAAAGGGCGCATCGGCTGCAAGAACAGCGCGAGGAAGAGGCTGAAGCTCGAAAACGACAATCGCCTACTGTGGCAGGAAAAAGTGCTTTTGGTGCTGTGCCCAGTCCAAGGGATGTTCGTATCGAGGAGCTTTTTGGCCTTTTCAGTGAACTTTCCGTCACTCGCACTGTCGAGTCTGCGGCGCCACCCTTAACCCGCTGGCGGCGAGGGGAAGGAGGAAGTTGGGGGGAAAGGCGGGACGCTGCCACAAATTCACTTGAGAGCACTGCCGCGCCACCGTCGATCCGACGGGGAGAAGGAGGAGGTTGGATCCCAAGGTCAGCAAGGAGGAACACAAATACCGGTTACACAAGCTCATTCGCGAGCTCGACCTATGCGCCTCTGCATGCTACGCCTTTTACTTTTGTGAGCGATTCTGAAGACGGAAACGGGTCTCCCTGAGATGGAGGTAGGCTCCTCTCTAGATTTTAGGCAATTCCGCTTGGGCACCGGTACTCCCCTTCACGACTATCAGTATGCGCAATCCTTCACGGGCCTTAGGCACTACTTATCATCATCCTTTAATCCATGCCTTCGACTCTACTAATCTACTTAACAGGGCTCACACGTTGTACACATCATATCTCATATACCATTATATTGTTTACTTCAATGATTTGCGTCTCGATGACTGGTTACGAAACCCGCTGGTCATCTTTGAATCTTTGATGCTCCCGAAGGGCTTCAAGGAAGATGCAACGATTTTTCAAGATATTCTTCGCTACACATTACATCGCTGAGTACAGTACAAGGTACACAAGGTAACTCTGTAGCTGATATATACAGAAACAGCAGCACTGCTAGCTTGGGAAATCTCAGGAAATCTCGTCAACGTTAAAATTTCATACAAGTGAAAGCTCAAGTTCCCCTTCACTTGCAGTCTAAAGCTCCTCCAGGCTCCCTTCGACCACCAGCTCCTCCAGGCTCTCTTCGACTACCAGCTCCTGCGGGCTCTCTTCGACCGCCAGCTCCTCCAGGCTCTCTTCGACTTCAACCACCAGCTCCTGCGGGCTCTCTTCGACCACCAGTTCCTGCGGGCTCTCTTCGACCACCAGCTCCTCCAGGCTCTCTTCACCCACCAGCTCCTGCGGGCTCTCTTCGACCGCCAGCTCCTCCAGGCTCTCTTCGACCACCAGCTCCTGCGGGCTCTCTTCGACCGCCAGCTCCTCCAGGCTCTCTTCGACCACCAGCTCCTGCGGGCTCTCTTCGACCACCAGCTCCTCCAGGCTCTCTTCGACCGCCAGCTCCTGCGGGCTCTCTTCGACCACCAGTTCCTGCGGGCTCTCTTCAACCACCAGTTCCTGCGGGCTCTCTTCAACCACCAGTTCCTGCGGGCTCTCTTCGACCACCAGGTTCTGCGGGCTCTCTTCGACCACCAGCTCCTGCGGGCTCTCTTCGACCGCCAGCTCCTCCAGGCTCTCTTCGACCACCAGCTCCTGCGGGCTCTCTTCGACCACCAGCTCCTCCAGGCTCTCTTCGACCACCAGTTCCTCCAGGCTCTTCTCGGCCACTGGCTCCTGCAGGCTCTCTTCGACCACCACTTCCTCATAAAGTTCTTCAGCACCAGCAAACTCAAACTCCTCAACCTTATGAGCTTCATCAACAAACTCAATCTTGCCCCCGTTCATCCCCCTGTAATATTTTGAGGAGGCGGATGGCTTCATAGCACCACCAGGAGCAACATCAGACTGCCTCATAGCACTCTGCATCACAACACGCTTTGCCTAGAAATCAAGTACAATTGAGGAACGATATCCCAACCTCTAAAGGTGCTCAACACACCTGTGACATGTTGATTGCCTGCGGCATAAATGTTACCTTTGGCGCCCTTGCTCCCCTCCCAACAAATTCGCTCTTCACGCGAGGGCCCTCAACCTTGTCAATTGCATCAGCGGATAGTTATTTGTATTGATTGGGGCACACACTACTCACCCGAACGAGCTTTGATCGGGCAGCAGGGGTCGTTGGGGCATTCAGCCAAACGGTGGTATTCGAAGTCGATTGGGGCGACTCGTTATAAATGTTCTCTACGTTCAATGTGTTGATTTGAACGCCAGTATCCACCAACTTTCTGTGAAGCTTATCCGTCACTTGTTCCATTGGAGTCTTGCTGCCGTAAATGTCGTCCACGATAACCTCTTCGAATTCGGCGATCAGCCTTTCAGTCTCGATCGTCTCAATGGTGGTTCCAACAATATAGTCCCCAAGTTTTTCTGCAAATGTAAGGGGAAAAACTTTTCCGCTGGGAAGGCCTCAGATTGTGGTTGGCGGAACGTATCCTTCACGACTCACCTGGTAATGTCTGCCAAGGCTTTGTAGAAATCGACCGCGTTCTGTCATGCTATTGTGAGCAACGATACAACGACAGCGGAAATACGTTCGAAATACCCTGTACATGCTCAGACTTGGCTCGCATGCGATCACAAACTAAACAGTAATCCTGATTTCAGCTCACGTCACTACATTGAAGCAGAAGAACATACGAGGGTAATTCCACGCTCTGCCATCTGTCGCGCGAGCTGCAGAGGATCGTTTTCTGGAAATCATGTAAGCAGCTGAACATCGACGCCGTTGTCACAGAACAGTGACTTACTATCAGGAGATTCCGTAAAGCCGTCACCATCTTCTCCGATTCCATGTGGGGGTGCATCAGTAATGAGGACCACCATTTTCGCAGCGCCCTCAGCCCATTCCAAGTTCAGCGCATCGGCAAGGGCAGCAGTTTGCGCTTCCGGCCCGTCACCTCCACCAGACGCGATGAGCCCATCCAAATTCTTCTTCATAACAGACTGTTCGGCTGTGAACCCAAAATTCTTCGTGACAAAACTCGTGTCTTGAGGTGGGTGATCACGAAACGCGACGAGCCCAAACCGAATGGCCCCTTTTGAGAGTTCAGCAGAGGCAGACACTTTCGAGCAGATCTGTTGGATGGCTTGTCTGGCAGCTTGGATGTAAGGTCCCTGGCTACCCGTCGCATCTTGGAGAAAGGCGATATCTCTGGAGTAGAAGACGTCAGGTATGGCAATATTGAGCTAGATGTGACGACGCACATTGACTTGGCCGCGGTGATTTTGCCATTTTGAGTGGTTGACATCTTTAATTGGTTCTTTGAGGTTGGTGAGGGAAGTCGATGCGGACTTTTCGAGGGATGATAAGTAAATCTGGTTTACAGCTTTGGGGCAATAAGAGGAAGCGCTTGGCTCCTTTCTTGTGTGTAGCGGTGCTATTTAAGCCGAGGGATTGAGACTGTGCCTGCTACAGCTATCTTCATATCATTAAACCCGTTTTGAAAATACAACACTCAGCGCTTTTGAAGCACCTACAAACAAAACTCGGCAGCCGAGAAACAAGAGCAGGACGGGACTCACCAAGATACAAAGAGACCATTCCTTGTCAAATTTACAAGGTGGGCAAGTGAGGGTTGGGTGAGGGAATGATTTACAGCAGACGCTACGGTAGTTCACCGTCGGGGTCTAACCAAATTTGGTCAGTTTTGTTTGTACGTGCTCCATAACTAAACAAAAGCGTTGTATTTTTAAAACGGGTCTATCGATATGAAGGTAAGTAGCTGTAACTGCTGTGCTTTATGTAAGTTTTGACTCTGGTGCAGTCAGGTACCAAAGCGACTGCGTGGCAAGTGGAATACTATGCACGCACCTGCCACAGTCAAAGGCAGAACAAAGTGCAATGATGAAGTTACTAACAACTCGCTGAGCGGTTAGGGGTGTAGTTCTATGTGAGATCTGGTGAGAGGGAGGCTGAGTGTCATGGCAGCTGCGGCACTAGTGCTGGGTTCGTGAACAAGTGGGAAGTTTGGACTCTGGAGTAGCGTGGGTGGGTGGATGAAGGTCGTGTTGTGGTTTTGGTGAGGTGGCATAATCTTTTAGTGGATTGTCATTATAGACAGTAAGCTTTTCCCCTGCTTTCGTCTTTTCTGACTTGGTTCTGATGGAATGTACTTAGACTCCAACGTATTCTGACGTACCAGAAGCGCCTTATTGCGTTTGCTCTTTCCCGACCACAGGTTGATCCGAGAGCGATGGAGGTGTACACGAAACCTCCGCGACCCCCTGCCCATCCTTTCGTCAAGCATCAGGAAGGAGCTCAAGTTGACGCTGCTTTGGAGTCCAGGGAGATTGGCAAGCACGCCTTGGTACCACCGATACGAGCTCCAGGCACGTCGAGGAAATTGGTACGACGGTTTTGGAGGCTCACGATGAGGCCAAGGAAGGATTTTCAGGGTATCTGGGGTTGAGGGGAGAGTGAGGCGTTGGTGGAGATGTTGGTATCCAAGTGGTGCCCGGGGTTGCAGGACGTGATCGTATGTTTTTCTTCAGAACTTTGTCTGAGCTGCAAAAGAAATGGATTTTCTTGCCACTTGGACGGGATTCAATAGAGCCGCTCAAGGAACGAACGAACTGCCTCGTGCCCTATAATTTGGCGTTTTGCACACGAGAACAACATACATATCCATTCTCAAGCCTCACGTCGTTGAGCAAGACAACGATAACCTCTTCGCATCCTACTGGAATCAATGCTCATTGTCCACCCCTCAAGCTCTTGCGATATCTGTCTGACTGCCTATGATTGGGACACCTCGACACAGATCCCTCACGCAATACCCTGCGGCCATATCTTCTGTAAAACGTTGGTCTTACTCCAATCCAAGGGCTGCAGTCCCTGGTTTACGCGCATTCTTATGTAATAACAGCTGTCTAGTGTCGATGGGATCACCAAGCTGCCCCTTTTGCCGCAAGCCATTCGTCGCTAATCGCATCGTAAAGTTGCACGTCGATCGTCCAACGTCGGAGCAGGGTATAGTAGATGTTGAGCTGCTGCGAAGGCTTGATGCAGAGGAAGAGAAACGTCAGGCAGAGCTTGAATCTGCTATGGAACAGAGTAAGCAACGCAAGCGGGCACTACGGGAATCTTTGGAAAGGCCGCAACTGTTGCAAAAAAAGCGCGAGGAAGAGGTTGAAGCTCTCAAACAACAACCCCCTACTGTGGCAGGAAAAACTGCTTCTGGTGTTGTACCTAGTCCAAGGGAGATTCGGGTCGATGAGGTGGATCAGCTTCGCGGGGAATCTTCAACCCAATGTAGGGGGGGATATTCGAGGTGGGCACCCCGGAGCTCTGCCGCGCCATCGTCGACCCAATTTGGGCGGGGAGAAGCTGGAGGAGGTGGGGGGGCAGAAGCTGCATGGCGGAACGGTTGGCAAGTTAGTTCGTCTTCTAATTCGGATGCAAGTTCGGAAGATGAGTCTTTCTGAGTTGAAGGTGGGTTTCTCCCTAGGTTCAAGCAACCCCGTTTGGGCTACAGTCGGGCCCCAGTTATCTACCGTCCTTTAATCCGTGAATTTGACTCTTTGAAGTCTGGACCTCTACTTATGCTTGCTCACATCATGTGTGGAATGCCCTTACTATATTCTTTACTACAATGACCCTGTGATTTGCATCTCCAGAAATGCTGAGTTCAGAACCCACTCTTCGCCGTTATGCGTGGGTGGCTAGTCTAGGTTCACGTGTGGGGTCCGAACCGTGGTACAGATATTCGGTATCAGTTGACACACGTGCCGACCACTCAATGCCAAATAGCACGCTCGCGTCAACTAATTAGCAGTTTTTTTACGCGTCTGCAGCCTTAATTTTTCATCTGTCCTTTACACAATCCGTTATACCCTCCATATTCTGTGATTTGAATATGTCGGACTCTCCATTTCTCCAGGCTTCCACAAATCCTGCTGCCTACGCCCAACTTGAAGCCAACAATGATCCAACACTCTATGACACACCTGATGGACACGCGCTCGTCAATACAAAGGGAGCTTACAACACTTGTCGGACGACGCGTTCCGACAGTCTTATCTGCACCGTGCTGACCTCGAGACTCTGGCATTGCAATATTCATCATATAATTCCATGTCAACGGCTGGTGCTTCTGTATTACATCGGCTACTTGCGACACCGTAGCAGAGCCTACATCTGCCCATTGGACCGTATCCAACCCTATCTGGCCCGAACAGGTTTGATCTCGGCATAAGGTGTGTCGATGGAGTACATCAGGTCCAGGTCGGGTGAACCTTCTGAAATGCGACCGTCCGGGCTCCGAAACCACGCGTCGAGAATGGTGGCTGGAGTGTGCTTTGGTGTTCCCTGGAGAAAGTGTTGCGAGTACTTGGAATGTTGGACCGTGCGGTGTATGTTGACTCCGTGTTCGTCTTTTGTCCGAAAGGTGTAATAAAGGAACTCTCCGAGAGTCCAGTGCGTGGCATCCAATGCGTCGAATAAACTGTTAAGTTTGTCGTGTTTTGTTTGGCGGGGCGTGTATTGCCGTGGCGTGGCTGGTGTTGCATCTGGAGTGGAATTCAAAGCTGCACTTGAACGCTTTTTCGATGGACCTGATGATGCGGATGGCAAGTTTTCGTCTTGATCTTCTCGAGATCGTTTCTTGGTTGTGCGGCGTCGAGAATTGCATGGTGTCAATGGAGTTTCGAGAACAGATTGGAGTATGGATGGGGTGGTGTGATTGGATGGTGTTGGAGTAGCTGGCACAGTCGATCCAAGCCTGAATGTGGTGAACATGAGCAGCGCGTTCGTGGTGATAAGCAAGACTGAAGTTGGGTGGGCACGCGGTGGCTGTGATATATCGCCTTATAAGGCAATAGTCGACAACCTTGAATTTGAATGTGGGTACCGCGGTTTGATGGGCGCGCGTGAAATCAGACCATATATCACTGTCGACCTCCCTTCCCCTTAAAAGAGACAAACGTGATATTTATAGGGCTGACTACGGGAGACTAGTGGGTGGCAGGGAAACACCAACAAATCGCCCAAAACTTGGCCCAAAATACCGCTTTTTATCATCAACACTGACCCAAATGGTGTTTAAAAGGCTCTTATCGATATCCTTCAGCGCTTCAGCGCCTCAGTCAAAGGGCGATAAGCTAAGCTGTTGATCTCATGCCTCGTGCCCTAGCCCGGTCTTTTGTGCATCGACGATACTGAAATCCATGCTTATTGTCCACGCCTCAAGCTCTTGCGATATCTGTCTGGATGCCTATGATTGGGACACCCCAACACAGATGCCTCACGCTATACCCTGCGGCCATATCTTCTGTAAAACGTTGGTCCTAGTCCAATTCAAGGGCTACAATCTGTAGTTTTCGCGCGTTCTAATGCAATAACAGTTGCCTAACGTCGATGGGGTCAAGTTGCCCCTTTTGCCGCAACCAATTCGTCGCTAATCGTATCGTAAAGCTGCACGTCGATCGTCCAGCAACGTTAGAGCAGGGTGTGGAAGATATTGAGCTGCTGCAGAGGCTTGGTGCAGAGGAAGCGAAACGTCAGGTCGAGCTTGAAGCTGCCCTGGTACAGAGCAAGCAACGCGAGCGGGCACTACGGGGGTCACTGGAAAGGGCACGACGGTTGCGAAAACAGCGTGAGGAAGAGGCCGAAGCTCGCAAACAGCGCGAGAAAGAGGCAGAAGCTCGCAAACAGCGTGAAAAAGAGGCAGAAGCTCGCAAACAGCGCGAGGAAGAGGCAGAAGCTCGCAAACAGCGCAAGGAAGAGGCAGAAGCTCGCAAACAGCGCAAGGAAGAGGCAGAAGCTCGCAAACAGCGCAAGAAAGAGGCAAAAGCTCCCAAACAGCGCGAGAAAGAGGCTGAAGCTCGTAAACAACAACCCCCCGCCGTAGTAGGACAAAGTGCTTCCGCCAGTGCTGCACCCAGTCCAACGCGGACTCCAAGTCTTCGGTTTTTTAGTGATTCTTACACAGTCGCGCCAACGGCAATCCGATGGGAGCGGAGAGCAGGGGGAGGTTGGATTGCACTGGACACAGATGCCGATCTCACAAGTTCACTTGCGAACTCGACCGATGCGCCTCATACTTCTTTTACTCTTGGGGATTTTGGAGACGGAAACGGGTTTCTCTGAGATGGACTCTTTGGACATCTAATCACTCTTGTTCATCTTGCTCGGGCTTACACGTTGTACACATCATATCTGGAATACCATCCATATTTGCTTCAATGCCATGCTGAGTGCGCAACCCACCCCTCAGCACCTTGGACAGATGCCTCACGCTATACCCTGCGGCCATATCTTCTGTAGTACGTTGGTCTTACTACGATCCAAGCGCTACAATTTGTGGTTTTCGCGCATTCTAATGCATTAACGTTGAATCTTGATCGTATGTTTTTTTATTGCAAATGAAATGGAATTTCTTGCCACAGTGACTTAGACGGGACTCAATTTAGAGCCGCTCAACGATGCTCAAGGAACGAGCTGCCTCGTGCTCTAGAACCAGGCCTTTTGTGCACGAGAACAACAAACATATCCATTAGGCTCAAACCTCACGTTGAGCACGCCGACAACGACAAACTCTTCACATCCTACTGGCATCAATGCTCATTGTACACCTCTCAAGCTCTTGCGATATCTGTCTGAATGCCTATGACTGGGACACCCTGACTCAGATGCCCCACGCTATACCCTGTGGCCATATCTTCTGTAAAACGTTGGTCTTACTCCAATCCAAGGGCTACAGTTCCTGGTTTACGTGCATTCTTATGCAATAACAGCTGCCTAACGTCGATGGGGTCAAGTTGCCCCTTTTGCCGCAAGCCATTCGTCGCTAATCGCATCGTAAAGCTGCACATCGATCGTCCAACGTCGGAGCAGGCTATAGTAGATGTTGAGCTGCTGCGAAGGCTTGATGCAGAGGAAGAGAAACGTCAGGCCGAGCTTGAATCTGCTATGGAACAGAGTAAGCAACGCAAGCGGGCACTACGGGAATCTTTGGAAAGGGCGCAACTGTTGCAAAAAAAGCGCGAGGAAGAGGTTGAAGCTCTCAAACAACAACCCCCTACTGTGGCAGGAAAAACTGCTTCTGGTGTTGTACCTAGTCCAAGGGAGACTCGGGTCGATGAGGTGGATCAGCTTCGCGGGGAATCTTCAACCCAACGGAGGGGGGGATATTCGAGGTTCCCAAGGTGGGCACCCCGGAGCTCTGCTGCGCCATCGTCGACCCAATTTGGGCGGGGAGAAGTTGGAGGAGGTGGGGGGGCAGAAGCTGCATGGCGGAACGGTTGGCAAGTCAGTTCGTCTTCTAATTCGGATGCAAGTTCGGAAGACGAGTCTTTCTGAGTTGAAGGTGGGTTTCTCCCTAGGTTCAAGCAACCCCGTTTGGGCTACAGTACCCCCCTCTTTGGATATCGTTCCTTCGTGACCATGACGGGCCCCGGTTATCTACCATCGTCCTCTAATCCGTGAATTTGACTCTTTGAAGTCTGGACCTCTACTTATGCTTGCTCACATCATGTGTGGAATGCCCTTACTATATTCTTTACTTCAATGACCCTGTGATTTGCGTCTCCAGAAATGCTGAGTTCAGAACCCACTCAACACCTTTGACGTTTCTCGTTATGCGTGGGTGGCAGGGTGGGAAACATCAACAAATCGCCCAAAATACCGCTTTTTATTAACAACCATGACCCAAATGGTGTTTAAAAGGCTCTTATCCTTCAGCGCTTCAGCGCCTTACATACTTAGTCAAAGGGCGATAAACTAAGCTGTTGATCTCGTGCCTCGTGCCCTAGCCCGGTCTTTTGTGGATTGACGATCCCTCCAAATCCTACTGAAATCCATGCTTATTGTCCACGCCTCAAGCTCTTGCGATATCTGTCTGGATGCCTATGATTGGGACACCCCAACCCAGCTGCCTCACGCTATACCCTGCGGCCACATCTTCTGTAAAACGTTGGTCCCACTCCAACTCAAGGGCCACAATCTGTAGTTTTCGCGCATTCTAATGCAATAACAGCTGTCTAATGTCGATGGGGTCAAGTTGCCCCTTTTGCCGCAAGCCATTCGTCGCTAGTCGCATCGTAAAGCTGCACGTCGATCGTCCAGCAACCGTATCGGAGGAGGGTATAGAAGATGTTGAGCTGCTGCAGAGGCTTGGTGCAGAGGAAGCGAA
This sequence comes from Laccaria bicolor S238N-H82, assembly GCF_000143565.1. NCBI lineage: Eukaryota > Fungi > Basidiomycota > Agaricomycetes > Agaricales > Hydnangiaceae > Laccaria > Laccaria bicolor. Next base: position 1,301,324 of record NW_001889879.1, read on the forward strand.
ACGTCAGGTCGAGCTTGAGGCTGCCGTGGAACAGAGCAAGCAACGCGAGCGGGCACTACGGGAATCCTTGGAAAGGGCACGACAGTTACGAAAACAGCGCGAGGGAGAGGCTGAAGCTCGCAAACAACAAGAAAAAAATGCTTCCGGTGCTGTGCCCAGTCCAAGGGAGACTCGGATCCGAGATGAGGTGGTTCAGATTGACAGTGAATCTTCTGACACTCGCACTGTCTGGGCTGCCCCGCCACCGTCAACCCGATACGGACGGGGGGTAGGGGTTTGGAGGTCAAGCTCAAGGCGGGCCGCAAATGCCAATCTCACAAGTCCATTCGTGAGCTCTGCCGTGCCACCGTCGATCCAATGGGGGCAAGGAGAAGGAGTCGGAGTTTGGAGGGCAAGGCGGAATACAGATGCCGATCTCACAAGTTCACTCACGATCTCGACCCATGCGCCGAGTCGTCTGCAGGGATGGCATTGAAGTAAATAATAATGGTATTCCAGATATGATGTGTACAACGTGTAAGCCCAAGCAAGATGAGCAAGATGTCCAAAGAGTCAATCTTAAGGAGACCCGTTTCCGTCTTCAAAATCGCCAAAAGTAAGAAAACGAAGCACCTTGGGTAATTCTCTTACGTTGAGGGAAGATACTACTTACTAGCGTTCCAGTAATCGAGAATATTCTTCACTATGCGTTATAATTACATGGCTCAAGGGTTGGGTACAAGTACAAGGGTACATGAGGTAAATCCATAGCTGGCGTAGTTCAGCTTGACGTCCATTCATCCCCTGTAATATTTTGAAGAGGCGGATGGCGTCATAGCGCCACCAGGAGCAACAGCAGACTGCCTCATAGCACTCTGCTTCACAACACGCGTTGCCTAGAAATCAACTAGAATTGAGCAACGATATCCCACCCTTTAAAGGCGGGCAACACACCTGTGACATGCTGATTGCCTGCGGCATAAATGCTACCTCTGGTGCCCTTGCCCCCATCCCAACAAATGCGCTCTTCACGCGAGGGCCCTCAACCTTGTCAGTTGCATCAGTCGATAATCATTGCTTCAATGGTACACACACTGCTCACCTGGACGACCTTTGGGCGGGCAGCAGCGATCGTTGGGGCACTCAGCCAAACGTTGGTATTCGAAGTCGATTGCGGTGACTCGTTATAGATGTTTTCTACGTTCAATGTGGTGATTTGAACGCCAGTGTCCGCCAACTTGCTGTGCAGCTTGTCCGTCACTTGTTCCAATGGAGTCTCGCTGCCATAAATGTCGTCCACGATAACCTCTTCGAATTCGGCGATCAGCTTTTCAGTCTCGATCGTCTCAATGGTGGTTCCAACAATGTAGTCGCCAAGTTTTTCTGCCAATGTAAGGGGGAAAACTTTTCCGCTGGGAAGGCCTCAGGTTGTGGTTGGCGGAATGTATCAGTCACGACTCACCTGGTGATGTCTGCCAAGGCTTTGTAGAAATCCACCGCGTTCTGTCACGCAATTGTGAGCCACGATGCAACTACAGCGGAAATATGTTTGAAATACCCTGTATCTGCTTAGACTTGGCTCGCACGCGATCACAAACTAGACAGTAGTCGATATCAGCTCACGTCACTGCCTTGAAGCAGAAGAACATACGAGGGTAATGCCACGCTCTGCCATCTGTCGCGCGAGCTGCAGAGGATCGTTTTCTGGAAATCATGTAGGTAACTGAACATCGTCGCCGTTATCACAGAACAGGGACTTACGATCAGGAGATTCCGTAAAGCCGTCACCATCTTCTCCAATTCCATGTGGAGGTGCATCAGTAATCAGAACCACCATCTTCGCAGCGCCCTCAGCCCATTCCAAGTTCAGCGCATCGGCAAGGGCAGCAGTTTGCGCTTCTGGTCCGTCACCTCCACCAGACGCAATGAGCCCATCCAAATTCTTCTTCATAACAGACTGTTCCGCCGTGAACCCGAAATTCTTCGTGACAAAACTCATGTCTTGAGGTGGGTGATCACGGAACGCGATGAGCGCGAACCGGATGGCTCCTTTTGAGAGCTCAGCAGAGGCAGACACTTTCAAGCAGATCTGCTGGATGGCTTGTCTGGCAGCTTGGATGTAAGGTCCCTGGCTACCCGTCGCGTCTTGGAGAAAGACGATATCGCTGGAGTAGAAGACGTCAAGTATGGCAATATTGAGCTGGATGTGACAACGCACATTGACTTGCCCGCGGTGCTTCTGCCGTCTTGAGTTGTTGACATCTTGAATTGGTCTTTGGGGTTGGTGAGGGAAGTCGATGCAGAGTTTTCGAGGGGTGATAAGTAAATCGGGTTTACAGCTTTGGGGCAATAAGGGGAAGGGCTTGGCTCCTTTCCTGTGTAGCGGTGCTATTTATGTCGAAGGATAGAGACTGTGCCCGTTGACTGCTGTGCTTTGACTCTGGTGCAGTCGGTACCGGTGCGACTGCGTGACTGATAAGTCTATGAGTCGTGAGGTATTGTATCAACGCACCTGCCACATTCAAACGCAAAACAAAGTCCATTGAAGACTTGAAGTTGCCAACAATTCGGTGAACGGTTACTATCACTGACACAGCTTCATCTAATCATCCGATTGACTTTCAGACCCTAGTTCAATTGCAGTCAAGAAGTCCCTCACCAACAAATAGTCTGCCTGCCAGTGCATCTGGAGATCTTTTACAAAGTTGGCGTGTCGGAAGGCTTTGGTACCGGTGTAGTAGTTCAGTCAGGTGTTGTTGCCTGGCGTCTGATGCATCCAGGATGTGGCCTTCTCGAATGGCGCATGTTGCTAATAAGTGGATGGGTTCCAAATCTTCCGATTGACTCCGCTGAAGGTGGAGGCCTTGAGGCCGGAAAATAGCGTGAGGGCGCTGTTTCTTGGATTGAAGCATGGACCATCGAACGCCCACCACGGGCCCACCAGTGACCACAGTCTGCAATGTATGTTTTGACTTGAGCTAGATCGACCTTGTCTGGTGGCAGCTTCAGATGTGCAGACGATGAAAAGGCAATGAAAAGGAGACACACTGGCAAATCCGAAATATTATTTGGGGCTGTTTTGTCAAGCGCTTGTCCTTTCCTCCTCCGCTCAACCATCGTTAGATGTTCTGCACCGATTCTTCACGTTGCAGCCTTCCTACTGTCAGGCAATATGGTACAATTGCCAAATAAGTGTACCGGCTCTTTGCCGTTTCCGTTTCTATTAACCAGTACCTGACTCAATCAATGGTCAGCTTCAGGTATGAATTCAGTTGTTGGGCGCTGCTTTGCCTCATGCCTTTTCTTTGAAGGAGCCTTTCATTCTTACTGTTCCGCAACTCAGTGTGGCTACCTCGACTTTTGTATTGTTCTTGATGGATGCGTGTAGGATGCTTCGCTCACGCGCGCATTTTCGTCTCTCAGATTCTAAATATAAATAGGGACTCGGTCATCTGCCGCCCCCTCAATGTCAAACTTTTATCTTCTTCGCTTCTCGTCATGCGAAACGTGACCTTGTGTTTAAAAGGACTACTCTTTCCAGGGTTCTCAAACTCCCGTCCTCCTCTTCCCGTCATCCCCCAGATGCTCTCTCATCTGCCGAACGACGTCCTTCACGAAATACTTGAACATCTGGACACCCCCTCGCTATATCACCTCTCTAATACATGCTACCGCTTCCACTACATTTCTCTCTGCACAGTCTTTCGGCGCGCCGGAATTCCCGATGTCCGGACCGAAATTCACCTAAACCATTCTAACATCCACATCCTCCCTGCTCTTCGATATTCCCTCTTTCTCGACTCGACCGAAAAGTTTACATGGCACGCGACCTCGCGAGACACATGGGTCAGCGAAGTCAAACAAATCACAAGGATAATGTCGCGGATGTGCCGCATTGGTCATACTGAGCTCGATTTTAGCAGAGGTACCAACTTCGGTTGGACTGCTCAGGATGTTAAGGCTGTGAACCAAAAATGCGCGAGGCCGTGGATTAAACTTTGCACTGGGTTCCTACACCTTGTCGCGCAAAAGTCCCTATGTTTGGAAATTACCAACAATATGGTTTCGGAGATATTACAGAGCCCCTCATCCCCTCTGTGCTTGGATCGCGGGTTCGTCGATCGCAAAATGGAGGGGAGATCCATACAAATGCCTGACGAGTCAGCGACGCAGGGATTGGAGACACCGCTCCTCGACACACCTTTCTCAACACGGCATTTCCCCAGTCTAGTATTCAACCGAAAGCCTAGATACGCAGTCTCCAGCCTCGCACTGAGCGATCCGAGCTTGTTTCGGAACCCAGCCTTCCTCTATTGGTCTATCAAATGGATCAACAGCATGCCGCTCAAGCGCCTCGTCCTTATGCAAGGGGATATTCGTTTACCACTTCTGAGGCATTTACGGCTTTCGTCGACCTTGGTCGATCTGACGCTGTCCCATGCGAAGACCACCACCGACGAGGATATGGCGAAATTCCTCGCGCGTCATCCTGCGCTTACCACCATCGACCTCTACGGCTCAGTGTTTGACGAACATCTGTCCACGCATTTCGATATTTTGCCAGAGTGGGGATTGACGGTCACCACACTGGCAGGATCAGATACGCTACTCAACCACATCTTAAACCTCAAATTCGCTCTCCCTAACCTCTCCTCCCTCATTATTCAACTCGACTCCGACAGCACTGCTGGTGACGCAGCCAAAAATTCCGCACTTTACGAGGCGATCATGCTACGGGAAAATATCACTGATATTTGCTTCCAAGCGCCTGTGGGTGCTTTCACCGGCCTGGTGGCGGAATGGCAGCGGGCATTTGACAAGAGTACCAATGACGCCATCCGCGATGGGCAGCGGGAATGCTCACATGCCGTCAAGTATCTCAAATTCGAAGGGTACCCATCGAAAAAGCCGCTGGACCCTAGAATGCTACACAGATTCCCTCGCTGGAATTGGGCGGCCTTATTTTTATCGTTGGAAGTATTGAGCTTGTGTTCTATTTTTGGGGGGTCAGCAGATGATGGCAAGTTGCGTGAACGGGTTGTGGGTAAAATCCATCAGGAATGTGCTCATCTCTTAATCCTTGTCGACGATGTCGCGGTATATATGGCCCCACTTTCGAAGTACATAGTATGAAATAGATATATTTTCGTATGCATTGGACTTTTATCGAGGGCATGATGCTTGCGGAGTGCTCTGGCTCGAATACTGACCAAAGATAGACCAGCGCTTGACCATGTCAGTTCTATTATTAGCCTCCAGTCACCAGACTCGATGGCAAAAATTGCGCTTGAAATCAATCTAGGAAGGGTTAAATGCCCGAAGATAGGCCTGGAGATTTGCAACTCTACCCCACATTGGAGCACCAAGATGTCGCACGATCTCAAGTCCGCTTTGGGGTATGAGAAACTATCACGTAGCCTGATTTTTCTTGCTTCCACAACCATTTTTTGCTGAGCGACGACAAGTCGGAACGGGCGACCTGCCGTGTGCCGATGACTTCAGCGCGGACTTCCCCCCTCCGTCAAACGTGAGGAGGTTTCGTACCTCCCTCTTTTTCTTCAAGTTCTTCGCCTGCTAGCATTGATGGGGCCGTGTCGTAGGCAAAAAAGCTCTATCCATTGCCTGTACCCATAGAAGAGCCGTGGACACAGATTCAGCGGCGCCAGCTTATTGTAAACCAACGATGTGGACTTGGGAGCGTGAGCCTGGCCGTCTTCACTTCAAGTTCGACCGATAAAGATGGGACATGATGTTGTAAAAGAGGGAGATAGGGTCAAGAAAAGGAAGTATGATAGCTTGAGAAAAGGTTGGATCGTAGTATGGGGTTCAAGGTGCCATTGAGCACATGTCCAAGGGTTATGCGATGGGGTCCGCTTGACGTAGATTTGGGAAGGAACCATGGAGACAGGAGGAGGGCATCTATATTTAGTCGAAAGGGAAAGAAACCATGTAGATCGGGGTCGTAAGGAGGAACGTGAAACAGAGAACAAGCAGTGACCCACCTCGAAGCTCAAATTAGAGAAACCACTAGGAACCTGACGCAATCATCGTCGCTTTCGCTTTTGTGTACATGGCCGTCGCTCTCCACTGCTTCATCTCTCTTTCAACACCGCCCAAAATGGGCTTACGAGGTCAGAGAACGTTTCCTTGGGCACTGTCAGTGCAAATTTGGTGGATCGAAGCTATGAGCGGGACAAGTCTTGAGCTTGAGCTTCAAGACGACGTGAATTGCAGTTGAAGAAAACTCGTGAGAACAGATCCGGCAAACAAATGCGCATGGGTTACATAATACCTCGCGTTTTCGACTCGTCTCTGACGACATTGCGGCCCAGAGGAACACAGCTGAAGACAGAGTTTTCAATTAACGCGACAGAGGTACGCATAAACAAAACAAAAAATGAGATGTGTGGGGGAAAGCTAATGTCCGTCCGACACTGCTACTAAGGGGACTCGGAGTCCCCTGTAGCCGGACTACCAACTCCGTGTCTTTTTGAAGGGATGAGCACGACACTGAGATGTACAACCAGGCTGTAACTCAAGCTCCCGATTGCTGAAAAAAGGGGGGTATAGGTATTTACTGGTTTGTGTCATTACGGCCTGGTTGCGGTCCTCTTTTGTAGCTTCAATGACACAGGCTTCATGGCTTCCTTCAGCACCCCTTCAAGAGCAACTTGCGGCAAAAGGATGCTTTCCTCTTCATCCGTTTGGCCCTTTCTTGTCCGCAATCCCAGTCCCGTTGTCCCCACAACCTTCTCTGGTGCTGATGCGATTTTCAACCTGCTAGGCGACGAGGACTTCCCGGGGCCCCCAAAGCCATCATCCATGTGCTCGGCATCAAAGATCTGGCCAGCGTCAATGGTGGTCACCTCCATGTCTAGGGATGTGACGTCTTCTCCGACGGCTTTCCTCAGACCTTGTACAGCTTTGGAGAGAGGCAACAGTACCCTTTCAAGGTGTTCTTGGTCTGCATCTCGGATTGACCACCCAGCGACGTCGAGAATCCCCTTTATTGCGTTCACGAAGCTCTGCAATCCGTTTACATCGTTGGGTGAAGACCGGCGCAACTGTGCTCGAGTGATTGAACGCCAACGCCCAGAGACGGCCTGGTCCTCTGATACAAGGTGAATCAGACTATAGCCATTTTGAACCGTGTTAGACAATCACTCACCAAATTCTCGAATCCCGGAATACATAGACGACATTGAGTCTGCCAACTGGCGATCATCGGGCTCCCAGGAAGAAACCATGGAGCTGCACCACGTCGTGATGGCAATTTGCAAGACGACTTGGATAAGTAGCGGATTGGGTTCTGTACGGCCGCTCGCCTGTGAGTGGCGATTGGACAATTCATGGAGGTCACTTGCTAATTTTTCTCCCAGCATCCTCTTCTCCATTGTTGTCGGTTTTCTCTGTGTCTTGTTAGGGCTCTTGGTAAGGTGCAGCAGCTCTACGAAGCGGGAAGCCGTCTGAGATATCTCAGTGTTTAAGGTAGTAACCTTCTGGACAACGTCTGTGGTGGAGATCATGTCGGCTTTGGTCAAGAAGACCTGTGCACCCTTCAGCTCCTCCCCCCTGACCTGAGATAGGTTCTGTGCATCCACGAGTAGCGACCCAACAGCCTTGAGTTCGCGTTTCAGGCTTTCATTTTCACTGTTGAGATGGTCTATCTGACCTCGCAGTCGCTTGCGTTCATTAAGCCAGCTATTCTTCTCTTGCTGAAATTGCGACTCGACTCCAGAGAGTTTCTCGCGGAGCCATTTCTCATCCAATTCTCCCTTCTTCACCTTCCTGCTACTACGTCCGGCTCCCACATCATCGTTCTTTGTGGCACAGGGTGGTGGCGAAGAGCTGTCTGGTTGTTGTTGAGAGGCCTCTGTCCCCATTGCGACCTCGTCTCTGATCTGACCATCAACTCCCCTGTTGTGTAAGGCATCTCCATGTCGCTGTTGTGGAGCTTTGCTGTTCTTTGAAAAAGCACCTGGCTGTATATTCGTCTCTGCCTCGTTCGGTGGTTGAGCTGCAGATGCCTGGCCGCCCCCTGGGCCATGGTGCGTCCCGAACCCACTACCCGGCGGCTTTGATCCAAATATCGAAGCGATCTTCCTCCTGGGATCCTTCACTAGGTTCATAATGACTAGAGATTAGGCCGTGTTCAGGAGATATCTGCTCGTCGTCGTGAGAAGGGAAGAATTCTGGAGACTTGCGGTGTAGTAAGCTATACTTGGTACAAGCCAGGTACAAGCTGTGTCGGCAGGCAATCATGATCATGATGACCTTACTGCAGCAAGTTCTTCTAGGTTCTTCTGATTCCACGGAGTTACGTTACTTATAAGAAACTAATAAATATAGATGAGAACGAGAAGGTACCTTTCCCGTCAAACCGCCACAAGACTATGCCCCGCCCACCTTACCGCGAGACTCGCCGCAAGCTTGTCATCGCCTTCGATGTCGGTACCACCTTTAGTGGTGTTTCATATAGGTACAGTGAATGGCATGTCATTAAGTTTAGAATTCGCATCACCTCGTTCTGGTGTTTAGTATTTTAGATCCTGGACAAGTACCCGAGATCAAGGGTGTAACAAGGTAGGCAGTCCGATATTTTGGTTTGACCTTTTGGATTCGTTTATTCTGTTATCCTCCAGATTTCCCGCTCAAAAACATGTGAGCGGGTCATCAAAAATTCCGACGATCATCTATTACGACAAACAAGGTGCTTCCCGCGCAATCGGAGCTGAAGCAGCAAAGGATGGGATTTTGAAACGGCAGCAGATGAGGGGTGGACTAAAGTTGAATGGTGCGTACACTTTTTTCAGTCGCAACTCTTTTGTTAAGAACCGAAATGATGTCGGTTCGGCCCACACAGGTTTAAGCTCCATCTTCGACCCAAGTCTCTATCTACAGATCGTATTATGGCCAATATACCGCCGCTTCCGCACGGGAAAACTGTTACCCAAATCTTCGCAGATTATCTTCGCTATCTTTTTGAATGCACATGCACATACATCAAAGACACTCATAACAATGGAGCCACTCTGTTGGCCACTCTCGGACAACGCATTGATTACGTTCTTTCCCATCCAAACGGTTGGGAAGGTCCACAGCAACAGCAGATGCGGGAGGCTGCAGTGCTCGCGGGGCTCATTTCAGGCACGCCAGAAAGTCAATCTCGGATCTCTTTCGTCACCGAGGGAGAAGCAAGCTTGCACTTCGCAATAAACAACGGCTTTGCGTCAACCAATATGAACGTATGTATTTATTACAATCGCTTTACGTCCGGTCCCATGACTCTTGCAAGAACGGGGAAGGTGTGCTCATTGTCGATGCTGGTGGCGGCACGATTGATGTCAGCGCTTACGCACGGCAGTCTAACTTGTATGTTGAAATTGCTGCACCCCAGTGTGAGTGCAATGTAAGGTTACTTGAACGACAATTGACGTGCCTTAGGTTACCTCAGCGGCTCGGTATTTATCACTCTAGAAGCCAAGAAGTTTCTCTCCAGTAAGTCCTGAGATAATTTATACTGCTACTATGATCGGCGATTTATTTCGTTTTGCAGATTTTCTCTCGGGTTCGAAATTCATGGATGACCTTGATCATATCTTGAGGTGTTTTGAAACAACTACCAAACACACCTTTGGAGGTACTGAGGAGGCGCAATTCATCAAGTTCGGGTCATTCCGAGATAACGAGGAAGAATTCAATATTCGTTATGGCCAGCTGAGGTTGACGGGGTAAGATACCAACATGCATGTACGCCGCTATTAAATGTTGACATTTTGTCATTAACAATATAGGCAGCAGGTCGCTTCTTTCTTTGAGCCTTCCATCACATGCATCGTCGATTCAGTAAAAGAACAGCACAACTCCGCACGTCAGAAGATTTCTGTCAGTCCTCGTCAAAATTGATTTTAGTTTCTGCTCACTACAACGTCACACTCCAGCACGTTTTATTAGTCGGGGGTTTCGCATCGAGCGATTATCTCTATAACCGACTGCAGGCATTACTCGAGCCTTCTGGGTTCCGCATTGTCCGGCCTGAAAATCATGTGTAGGCATTGAATGGCATGGACCAACCAGTCTTCTGACAGTGTATAATTTTAAAGGAGCAAGGCCGTCGCCGACAGAGCAATATCCTTTTACCTCGACCAATTTGTGCAATCCCGCATAGCGAAAGTGGCCTATGGGGCATTCGGTAGTATGCTGTATAACCCCAACAATCCGGAACACCTGGAGCGGCGAGATGATACCTATATGGCACTTTGTGGCGAAAGACGTATCAATGACACGTTCCACGTCGTATTGCCCCGGGTAACCCGTCTTTCAAATTACATTCAGCCCTACTGAATTTATCGTCTTCAAAATTCAGGGTGCACAAGTTTCACAAACGCAAGAATTCCGAAGGCCCATGGTTCAAGAGTTCAAATCCAAGTCCGACTTCGCACGCGTGATTTCGACTTTGTGGTGCTATAGAGGGTGTATTTCCACACCCAAATGGCGAGACGTCGACATCGGTACGTCGATTTTTTTATTACCACGGATATATTGATTGATTATAAGGCGTCAGAAATGTATTCGCTGGTATGCACCATTGAGGTGGACCTGTCCCATCTCACACGAAACACAAAAGATATTAAGAAACGAGGGCCTAAAGGGAAATTCTACCATTTGGATTACGAAGTGGCCTTGCTCTTTGGATTAACAGAGTTGAAGGCCCAGTTGATATGGAAGGAGAAGGTACCTTTTTCAATCCTATCCCATGCCATCTGCTGTATAGTAATCTTCATTACTCAGGGAGTTGAAAAACGGTGCCAAATGGAGTCCTTACTTTTGTTCAAAAACATAACTGACAGGCATGTTCAACTTTAGGAGTAATGCGAAAATTGTGTATGATGTAGAGCCAGCGCGGGAGCCTGAGGACCAAATTAACGGAGTTGATCGTGGAGGATCAGTTGGTCCAACTTTGGAAGGAAGAGGTATTGTATTTCGTTAGCTCATGTTGCACAGGTCCTTTAATCTACAAATTTTGCAGGGAATTGAGAATTGGCACGGACCACTGGGATTGCTCTAGATGTGGCGTAAGTTAAGGATGCTCTTAGCCGTTGTTTGGAAATTGGACCATGTAAATTACAACTGAGAGATCAAACGTCAATACTTGAATTCTTTTTTTCCATTCCAACACACATAATATTCGTATAATATAAAGGAGTGTAACCAACCCAATGCGCTAACCTAGACGAACACGAAACTCGTTCGGTTCTGAACATCCGTATTCCTCACCAGCTCCGTCAAGTTCTTCCCCCCATTCGTCCTCTGGTACATGACAACGCCACCATCCACATTCGCACCTGCGATCAAAAATTCCTCCGCACCCGCAATCGACAGGGGCCCAATGGCCATGCTCCTGATCTGCTTCAAACCTGTGAACACCTGGTTCACGAGGGTCAACTTTCCAGACACAGTGCCTTGGGTTTGTCTGGCCTGATGCCTCGCGTGGACCTTGACCATCCGCTTGTGCTTGGAACATGTGCCGGACGACGTCGTCACTGGGGTCGTGGGGGAGGTAGAGGAACCGTTGCTGAACTGGAAGATGGCGATAGAGTCGCCGCGCGGGTCGAACTCGGGCCCAAGGTTCCGGTTGCTCACGTAGATGAGGGAGTCGGGGAATTGCTTGGTGGGTTCGGAGATGATGAGTTCGGCGCCGGCGAAGGTGCTCTTGAGGTTGACGTCGGTGGGGATGATGGAGACGTTCGCGATGAGGGGCAAGGTGGTTCCGTTAGGTGCCTGTGGGATTTGTTGGGCCGTTAGGGTGGAGGTCTTTTCATTGACGATGAAGAGGACGTTGTCTAAAGAGATTGTTGGTTTGTAGCATTGAGAAAGATAGATGTTACGAACCTCGAATGGCTATGTGCCTCGGTCCATTACCAGGAGCAACATCAATTTGCCCTTGAACCTTAAAATTGCCTGGTGCGCCATCCTTGACGAGTCGCCAGATTTTGTCGGCTCCCTGTAAAGTCGGTGAGCACAAAGACTGGGCTCAGAAGATTAAAGTTGCTCACGAAATCAGAGACGAAGACCTCTCCGTTGGACTCGAGCGACATATGAGGATTAGACGGGCCACCGTTCACAGGGAACTCGACGACAGGCGAGATTTTCTGGAAATGAAGCGGGTCTCCAGGGACGGTAGCGACCAGGGCGCAGTCGGGAGATCCAAACTTTTTGCCTTCTTTCAGTGCCACTCCAAGAAAGGTGTCGAAGGGAACTCACGTTCATGCCTGTCACTTCACCGGTACTGAGGGGATTCGTGAAAGTCGGTCCATTCCCTCCAGTCGAAACCGTGTCAACTAACGTCAGCCCTCCGTCCGAGCCAACGATGAACGATTGAAGGTTTCCAACAGGTTGGATTTCATTAACGGCGCTGTACCACTCGTCAGCCAACGTTGTTAAAACGAGGTTCAATACCACTCACTAAAGAATGCTAGAGTTCTGAGGATGCGACGCAATCCAGGATGGGTTGTTCCCTGTCGTTGTCTGCTTTGACAACGTCAAAGAGTTGGCGTCCGAGTCAAAAATGTAGGTGGCAATGAACGTGGAGAAACCTCCTGCGAGAATGGTGAAATTGACCATGATGACTGGCGTCGTGGACGAAGGAAAGTAAAAGGAGTTGGAAGAGGGCACTAGGCCAAGAAGTCAAGTAAAAAAAAAAGAAGGGAGCACGGCTCCACAAAATCGTGAGGGGCTTTCTCGGTTGAATTCGAAAAAAACTGATTGCTGCGTATAACTTATAAGCGGCCCTGAATCTTGACAGAACAATGGCTTGCTTCCTCGTTTGCCGATCATAGGACAAATCAATTGTTTTCGTGAAGGTCGCATTTTCGAGGAGAACAAGATACCAGAGGCGGACGACCGTATCAACAACGACCGTCGATACTTAAGCTGACTTGAAGGCTGAAGTCAAAGTTGACTGAAGCCATCAAATTTCAAATTTCGAGCAATGGTCTTGGCGCCTGAATTCAAGAACTTCACTCGTTAGCACAACCTGCACGCTATAAGTAAGTCGTCATTTGAATCTACAAAATGACAATTGCAAGTTGGCCGCTCAGAATCAACTATTTCCAGAACGTGCTGTACAAAAACTCCCTGGGGAGAAGGACACAAGCACAAGATCGCCTACTAATTAGATTCGACAGGTGGGATGGCAATAAGGTTTGGGAGAGACCGATGAGAGACGGCGGTGTGCTACCTCGTGTAATCGGAACGGAAGAAGGGAAAGGTTTGAGAAAGGCAAAGGCTCCCTGGAAGAGCTACGAAGCGCAGAGAAACCATGGAAATTTTTGTCCCATGTTCCGTTCTTTGACGAAGGTCGCAGCAAGGGAAGACGACTTAGATGAGCGATCAAGAGATATCCGCAGACGTGCACGACTCACCGGGACCGGGACGGTGACTATGTACTGCTTTGGGAATTCCATGTCAAGCTTTCATTTCGTGAGTTTTTTCCCGCAGACTCCGCTACGTCTTCTAACCCAAATTTTCTTGTTTCCAAAGTACTCTGAAACGCTAATTTAAATGATGAAGCTGCGGTGACCTTGTGAAGAGGAGAAAGTCGTCAGCCTGGTTTCGTGGACCAACTTTGCAAGCATTCATCTGCCAGCAGGCCCCTGTACCTCAAGCTTGACGCAAAACATCTATTGCGCTGTGAGGTGAATCTGCTGTCCTTGAGTCTAAATAAGTAATGGGCGTCCGCTGCTAGGTTGTTGGAGTTTTCCGACATTATTGCCGTGCAGGCTTCCGATCCAAGATTGGGAGGCAAGACTCCCAATCATCAGTGGGCGCAGCGCTTATCTTCGTTCTTCCGCCTCGAGGCATTCCGTTGCTTATAAGATGGCGGTACACGAATGATTCCTCTTTCCCACCCCATCCTCCCCGTTTACTGCCCACGACGTGGTGGCTAGATGAACTTCATCCAGCAAATCCTGTTACCTGGTCATCAGACCAAGCAAATCCAGATACGTGAATTTTCCCGACGACACGCTGGAGAGGCCGTTCGCCTTTTACTCCGACCTACTAATCTTCATGATGGCAACTATCTCCCCATTGGCATCGCGATTAAGCAATCTTCGACAGGGTCTGTGGAGGCCGTCGTTCTTGCGACGACTTTGACCGCTTGTGTAATATTTTTTGACGAGCGTGGCGACTTCCCGATGGACAAGCCTTTTGAAGACTTGTTTAGAAATTCATGCCAGGATTTCGACCTTCATCTAGTTGGCTTTGGAATGGCGCACATGGCCGTCCACGTTCACAGTGCAACAAGTTTCTACGTCCAAGGCGTCGACCTGTCAACTTTCTTTTCTCCAGATGCTAGGCAATCGTGGAATCCAGCAAAAGTTGTCGCTTACAGAAGCTCACTAAAAGTAGAACCAGGAAAGATACATGGACTGTGGAATGGGCAGGACGGGATGGAGCAGGTCTGTTTGAGGGCCTGGCTATCAGCTTGGTGCGTAGTTTTTTCTTCTCACAGTTCATATGTGAAGATAAAGACGTAGCGTTGGCGCTTGGTCCCATTCTGAAGTAACAAACAGCCTGAAGATCAAAACCGGACATCTAAACAAAGATGTGGAACCGATTCCTATGTTTTTTTAACCAGGCTGCTGACTCGAACCGACTTTAGGAACTTTCCTGTCTTTCAGAATTGATCATTCAATCAGAAATCCTGGAGAACGCAAAACCACGCGAGACAATGACCGACTTCGACAGCGCGAAAACGAGACGCGATGGTGGGGTGGATCTCGTGAACTCAAGGTTCAGGAGCAGAGTGAGGCGCAGCTATGGACAGGTCGGTATTGTCCTCATCCATTGGCAACTACTTATGGGTGTCATTCAATGTAGACCCTCATCATGACGTACTCTAATGGCCGGGAGTATGTTGGGAGCGCAAAGGGAGTGAAAGGCAGGACGACAAACATCCAGTGCAAAGAGGGCAAAATGACCGGAAGTCTGCAGAGTGTAAAGGTCATTGGACGACAAGAACTGACAAACTCAGAGAAAGCGCGAGACGAACTTATCCTTCTCTTGCTCCAAGGTCAAAAGACTTTGCGCAATTCTCCATTCATTCGCTCCGTATGGTTTCCTCGTTGGAAACAACTCAAAAATAGGGATGGATCTGCCGACGTTTCTCAAGCAGAAGCTCGGGCGCTGACGCAACAGATGGGTTTGAATCCATCTCAACAAGAAGTCGGACTTGCGATGGTTTCTGGGCCTCCCATCGTCATCGCCCACGGTGAATATATCAAGCTCTTTGGACCTCCCTTCGTTAACTTTACGTGCACAGGCCCTCCAGGCACAGGTAAAACTACGACCATAGCTGCGGCCACTAGGATATGGGATATACATGACTGCCCCGTGTGGATCATTGCACACTCGAACGTTGCGGTCAAAAATATTGCCGAGACTCTGTTCAAACGCAATGTAGACTTCAAGATCTTGGTCTCGAAAGAGTTCTATGTCGAATGGTGCCACCTTACTTCACTTCACTGACATGGATCTGACTGAGACTGCGTCATCTACAAGGCATGAACACCTCTATGTGCAAATTCAAGAAAAGCTCATGCGTTCCGATGAGCTGCCCGATAACGTAATGGGAATGGGAAGAGCCCTCGGGGATTCCTGTATCGTCCTGTCGACTTTGAGTATGCTCTCCAATCCGGCTCTGGAAGCAAACGGAACTTTTGATCTGGTGCCGGTCGAGCGTCTGGTGATTGATGAGGCCTCTCAAATTAAGATCTTCGAGTTTATAGTGAGCCAAGCCCAATAACCTGTTGCCCGTCAAACTAATCTGATACCTTACACTAGAGCGTCTTCGAAAAATTTCAAGACTTGGAGAAGGTTTGTTTCTTTGGCGATCCAAAACAACGTAGGTCAAACTTTTAGCCTGCGTTGTATCGTTACTTCAAGCAAGATCAACAGTGCCCCCTTTTGGTCAAGATAGGGTCCCGTCTTTAAAAACTATCTTCGATCTTCCCCAATTTCAGCGGAAGGAAACCACATTCTTTCTTGATACGCAATGTACGTCGTCATTCTTGGCTGCGGCTTCTACTCTTTTATCCCATATACGCTAGACCGAATGCCGCAACCAATCGGCAAATTCATCTCGGACAAAGTTTATCGCTCCCGTTTATCGTCGTCTCATAAAATTACCGACCCGTCATGTGTTGCCTTTGTTGACGTGTGCCCTCCTCACGGAGAAGAAACTAAGTCTGGGTTCAGTTGGAAGGTAGATATTAGACAGGTTGTTCAGGCGCCACAGAGCTACCTGATGACTAGTTGTGTTGTGCGAATTTTGGTAGAGACGCTGACTGCTGACTCTACTCAAGCTCGGAGCACATAGTGACACAAAAGCCATCGGTGTCGCTCTATGGCCCTGCGCAACCTGTCTAATTTCCTGATTTTATCAGTACATTAAACTGACTATTGTGCAATTAGAACATGGGCGAAATCAGGACGATTACGCATTTGGTCAAGAACTACTACCGTCACAAGAACTTTTGCATTATAACCCCCTATGATGCACAACGGGCAGCAATAGAGAAAAATTTAAAAGACGAGAATCTTCCCTGGGATCGCGTATTTAACGTTGATAGTTTCCAAGGTTTGTCAACCTCATCGATCAATGGCTAAGTTTAACTGACACCCGCCATTCGATAGGAAATGAGGCGGACTACGTTCTCGTGTCCGTGGTCAGGTCCGACAAACCAGGATTTCTATCTTCCATAAACCGGATGAATGTCTTGCTCACCCGCTGCCGCGCTGGACTCGTGGTCGTGACCAGTAAGGTGTTTATCAAATCTAGAGGCGGAGTGCACACACTGCTCGGAGATCTCGCTCGACACTGGCAGCAACATCACGAAGGGCAGACTGATGTCTGGGTAGACTGGAAGTTGGTCGCGGACGGCACAGCAAATTTACCAGGCTCCCCGGGACCTAAACCACGTGCACAGCGATATGCGGCTCCACCGGTGAATGGGTATAGTAATCCGTCTTCAAGGGTTCATGTTCCGCATTCATATAAAGGACCTACCGGTGGCTTCGATGTCAGCTCACTATTTCGGCGGTGTCCTCCTCCCTCCAATAATCGTTCTGTCCCTATTGAGACGCCTATCAAATCAACGTACGCTGCAGCCGCTGAGGCTTCGCAAACGGATTGGAGCCGTCTCTCCTTACGGAGCACAGCTCCAGGTTTCCCGTCTGTGGCCCCAAAACGACCGCAATATTATTATCCGGAGGCCCAACCAACTCGTAATCCAGTCGATGAGGCCTTGCAAACAGACTCGAGCTATCCCTCCTTGTGGAGCACATCTCCAGGTTTCTCGTCCGTGTCTCAACAACGGCCGCAGTATCCAAAGGTCAAACCAACGCCTGACCGATTTAGCTCCATCGATTTCCCTCCACTGATTGTTCCTAATTATAAGCAAGGAGCTCCGAGATATTGGGGACAAAACCAAAACAGATTCTCGCCCTTAAAACCGAAAGCTCCTCCGCTTAAGACGAAATCAACACCAGTGTCTGCAATCCAACCAACCCAATCCTTTACCAACCCCCAAACCAGGACCGAGGATTTCATCGCACGCCCCAACTTTCAACCAAATCCAGCCCCTCAAGCAGGTGTCTTGGAAGATGGTTGGACTCGAGTGGACAGGCGGAGGGGCTTTGGAAGACGGCCGGTCACGTACGCTGAGGCGGCTCAACGTCTCTACAGTTCATACTAGAGAAGTATACATTCAGACTTTCTTGTGCACGTTACTGTTACATGGAGGCAAGTACATATTTTGAGCATTATGCTATACATTGGTTGTGCACCTTGGTAGTGTTTTAGCTAAATCATTCTATAATTTACATAAATTCCAACCGTTAGGACACGTTGGTCAGGCCTGAAAACACACATATGTAGGACGCGGAAATAGGCTAAAGCCGATGTCTTCAAACACTCACATCTTTTCCAATTGTTAGTTTCGGGAACCCACTGCGCGCTGGGCCTGGACTCCGTCATTGTGAACAAGCGCCCTCAAACGTTCGGATGCGACGGCGCTGTAAATGAAGGTTAATGAACGGAGTTACAAGGTACATAGGAGCGCCGGACGTATGTACCCCTCATTGCGGTGCCTCCCTGTCCAAGAAAGTTCCTGTGCGAAACGTACTCACAATAACTCGACCTGATTTTTTTTTAAAATGCGCTCCGGATGTCGGTGCGGAATGGTAACGCTTGCGAGTTTTAAGCGGCCTAGACAGACGTTGATTTCTATCAGGAAAAGGTTGCTTTAAGCACTGGGGCTGAGCTGTCGAAACGGGGGGTCGCTTCCATACATCTGTCGCCCGAAGCACTGAGTGATCTATGATAATAAACTTTCTGTTTCAACATTTCCATGTGCGAGACTCACAATAAGTAACTCCATTGACACAAGAACCGATTATTATTTTTTGGCTTTTCTTTTGAATGGAGTCAGAGCGGCACGTTCAGGTTTCAAATCGTTCCGGGTTGTAGTTCAGTCCCTGATAATGAAAGGCTTTCCCTGCAAGACTTAGTTTGGAACGGCCAGGAGGTCGCAGTCGAAATGAAAAGCTACCGTCCGTCCGTCATCGTTTTCAAGCTCTGTTGATCACTGCCAAGGCGACTGTAATTGTCTAGCGTTAAATTTTGCTTCGGAGTGTGCATCGTCCGTCCGGAAACCAGTACACAGGCATTCGTAGTAAATCCTAATTCCAGGCCACTGGAATGATGAATCATCGTCATCGCAGAGGATGACAGAGCTGGTTGACTCGCGAAACGTCCAGAGTAACACATCCATAAAATTTGAGGTTCTCCGTCGAAACTATGACCAGCCCGTTCGACCTATAACAGTGGGTTCAAGAATGCGTCTGGGAGCACTTTGGCGGCTCATCATCAGCATCTGTTGCACCGAGTCGGGGTTATTGTGTCGTCAACCACTTGGAGCACTTTGAATCGTATAAATAACAGCGCATCTGGCTCAGGACGACAGCGACTTGAGAATCACCCAGCAACGCAGAAAGGAATGTCGAGCGACAGCAGCACCACAAAAACTTGACGTTCGGGGAGCCGTGGACACACAAGGAGATATCGATTCGATCCAATTCAAAGGATGTAATGGTTGGGTGTGACTGAATCCTGACGCCGATAATGTACCGGAGAACCCAACGAAGCGATACTTGTGTGCATACTCCCATGAAAGAAGAAACGTTACTAGCCAATGATCCCCGGAGTCAAAACGTTACGTGCTTCTGTGTAAGTACACGGCGCTGCACTGATCATGATCAATCATATACCCTGCCAGGCTCGAAGAGTCCGAGACTGCGTGATCGGAAGACGGTCGTAATTTTGAAGTGGTCTGATTTTAGCTTGGAGGATGGTTGGATTCAAGCTGCTTGCGCTTGTCCGGGTGCCACAAGTGCAGTAGGGGGGCCCCGAGGTACGAATACATATGCATGTTGGCCTCAGAGTGCTTGATCAACAGCCTCTGCTCGCAAAATGGAAAATTTACCGGATAGCCTCCCAGAAGTAGAAGACGCCCAAAGATGCTTAGGTTAAGCCCAGCGTGAGGGATTGCGGCCTTTTTCGTGGTTCTGAAACAAAAGTGGCCGACGGTCTTTCTGCGCCCAATGTCATAAATGTCATGATGGCGGTGATGACGCCTAAACAAATTTGAGCAAAAGGACTATTCGCCACCCTGTGTACTTGGAGTTCGATTTTTGGTATTTAGGAATTAGAGCCTGCATGTCATGATCAGAAAGAAGAAAAAAACTTGAAAAGAAAAAGAAAAGAAGTCATGATCATTGTGATTGATCATGATCAGAATTAGAATCTTCTGCGATCTTGCAACTGACCGGTTCTTCCACCTTCTGTCCGAGTCGCGCTCGTTATCTCCCTCCTAAATTTACTTGATTCCTGAACCCTACAAAAGAGGGAAACAGCTTGAAGAGCTTCGTCGAAACGTGAACTTGATCCCCGGGGTCGAAACGTTACGTGCAAGTACTAGACGGCGCTGCACTGATCAGGATGCATGAACCCTGCCAGACGACTCCGAGACTGCGTGATCGGAGGAGGGTGGTAAATTTGGAGTGGTCTGAATTAGCTTGAAGGATGGGTGGATTCAGATTGCTTGCACTCATCCAAGTAGCGGGCCCAAGGTACCGATACATATGCATGTTGGCTTTGTGTTACCGACAGACAGCCTCTCGCAAAGATGAAAATGTTGCCAAAATTTACCGGATAGCCTCCCAGACATAGAAGACGCCCAAAGATGCTTAGGTTAAGCCCACCGTGAGCAATTGCGGCCTTTTTCGTGGTGATTCTGAGACAAAAGTAGCTGGCGGTCTTTCTGCGCCCATTGATGATGGTGATGAGGCCTAAACAATTTGAGCAAAAGGGCTATTCACCACCCTGTGTGCTTAGAGTTCGATTTTTGATATGTTTAGGAATTAGAGCCTGCATGTCATGATCAGAAAGAAGAAGAAAAAAAAACATGAAAAAGAAAAAGACCGAGTCACTGTGATTGATCATGATCAGAATTACTTCGGCCTCGGCTGATTTTGCAACTGCTGTGATATCTTCTGTCCGAGTCGCGCGTTATCTCCATCCTGTACTGGGAGCTGTACATACCCCACAAAAGAGGGAAACAACAAGAGCTTTGGGTAATTTCTCACCGTTTTGTGACTGAACACTCCGATGTTTTGGGCCAAGTTGTCTATAATGGAGAATGTGCCTAGGTAACAGTGCCTAGATAACATTGAAAGAAAACAGTCCGAAACGGAGGAGTGTTTGTTGCGCCTGCGAGCTGTCAGCCGCTGCTGTCGTATACATACATAAAAGTAAATGTGTTGCGGTGTTGGATGGCCGCAGCCTAGAGACGCAAAGGTTAAGCTTGCCGTTATCGTGCTCGATCGACCCAGTCCTCGTTGCTACGAAGCACAGCGTATATTTATACTTTATAAATCTGAAACGACCACCTTGCCCCTCCTCTCCCCTCCTCTCTCCGTTAGCTTGCTGGTCGGGCACCTCCTCATCACAACTATGACCACACTCTCCTCCTTCCCCGAAGAACTCCTCGAACGCATCCTCGCCCCATGCGTCCTCTTACCCCTCCCACCCACCACACCCACACCCCGCCCACAATGGCACCACCGCTCCTCCCCCTCGCCCATTTCCTCCTCATCCTCTTCCTCACCCACACGCACCCGACTCGCCCCTCTACTAGTGTGCAAAACCTTCCTCCGAATCTGTACACCCCTATTCTACCACACCCTCCACATCTCCTCCATCCCTCAACTCCAACGTCTCTTACGAGCGAACCCGACACTGGTATCCCACACCCGCGAGGTGATCTTGGCCCCCGGGACGATATCTACGGAGGCGGGGGAGCTGTTAAGTCTATGCACGGCGCTGCGATACCTCGAGATGTCCGTCGATGCGTGTTCTTCCAATTTGGTGGTATCGTTTGGGTATAGGGACCTGGACGCGGAAGAGTTCACACGTCATTTGTGCAGCGTTCTTCGAAGAGGGAGCATCACCCACCTCGTGTTACGAAAATCTGCGAATGTGTATTTGACGAAGCATAGGCCGAAGTACATACTCACACACCTTGCCGAGGCCTTGGAGGGGAACGATACTTTGGTACGCTTCAGCCTTCCGATTTCTCTCTTCTCTCTTCAAAACTGACTGGCTATGGGGGGTGTATAGGAACACGTCGAACTAGCATTCCGAATCTCAGACGACACCCACTCCACATCCGGTCCAGGGCCCATATCCCTCTTAACAAAAACACTAAGCACCCTCCCTCGCTTACATACCTTCTCAACGCACCTCCCTAGTTTATGGAACCAAGCCATCCTGTGCGTTTCCTCCAACCCCAGTTTGGAACGCATCGTGTTGGGGGATTCTTCTACGGGTGCCCAAGTATTGGGAACGGGGATATTTTTCACTCAAGCAAGGAAACATGCTAGGCTAAGCGAGCTTATAAGGAATGGGACGGCGATCGTGAGGACGCGTGCGCAGACGATACCGCCGCTTCAGACCTCGCCCCTAAATTTGGGTGCGTTGAACATGATAAACACGGGTTTGGGTTCCCCCGCTGCTGGTGTGGCGTGTAATTTACCGTTGGGGTTAGGGTGCGACTCCCCTTCGGAGTACAACCCCACCATGGGTACGAGCACGTCACGCTCGGGGTCGGGGTATACTTCGGCGCCTACTACGCCGAGCGATTCTAGGCCGGCGTGTGGGTCGAGGATCCATCAGTATCAGGGGAGAGAACAACAGTGGTCTCGTCCGGTGTTGGCCTCACCTTCTTCTTCCTCCTCCTCTTCCTCTTCTTCATCATCGTCGTCGTCGTCGCACTCCCCCTCCCCATCATCCTCGAACTCGAACTCGTCAAATTCGAACCCGCACGGAAGCCTAAGCGCGGCAGGCCGCCTCACGGCGTCTACGTCTTGGGAGTCGTTCGTGAGCGGGACGCCGCCGCCTCGGTCGCCACGGTGTCAGCTTCAGTAGACTAGCTGGTGGGCCCTTATGTTCGCTCACGGTGATGCGTTGCCTAGACCTCGTGGTTCATTTCCTCTGGTGACTCTCTGACTCTGATGATGTACATTTTTCCAAAACCCGTCCCAGGATGTACTTTTTTTTTCTTCTTTTTTTTTCTTCTGTGTAACACAAATACCCCATCCCCATATACCTGTACTGTACATACCCCCCTCCGCCTTCCCTTCCAAGCGTTAATGAACTACCTACCTACTTAGTGTATATCGTGTATTATTTGGGTCTTTTGGTTTTCAACTGGCGTAACTTTGACACGTTTTGTGATGCGATGCGATGATTGTATTGTGGTGAAACAAGTTCGAAGGGCGAGTTGAAGCTTCGAAATCAGGTTTGTGGGCGGTTTTTGCATGCTCGTGTGTCGATAAATTTGAAACAAGCCAAGGTGTCCGAGTCGCAAATAAAAAGTAAACGTTTCGCTAATATGACTCTCATTTTCCCCTCACACGGACAGTTTGGGCCATGCCGCGCGAAGATGTTGAGTATCAAGTCCATGCCACGATGGATTCCTGGCAAGCTAAGGGGAATTCTAGGGCTTGTAATAAGTAGCAGCCGACGTCTTGGCCTCCTGACTCGAACGTCGCGTTGCCAGTGCTGGATCCCTTCTGTAATCTCTGTGCTCGAGTCATCATCGTCGAACTAATCTTCCGGCTGGTCTTTCAAGTAAGTACGTCGTAATGTTCTCAACATTTCACCTTGTCCTTCATGGCTTAATTCTCCCTCCCAGTTGCCATGGAGTCGTGTTCCGAGTCACCATACGGATTTCTATACAACCGTCGTATGCCCTCCGACGAGGCCGTCATAGCCCACTGCTTAAATCTCGGCTTCGACATCCACAGAACCACCATCGTCGATCCTTCCACTACGCAGGTCATCGCCTGGATCAAATATGGCCCCACTGTGTCAGCATAGACGAGGCGCGCACGCATGAAAGTTGGGCCGCGAAGGCTCTCCGGGACCGGGACCGCGACGCAGACGTACAAGCCCCTCGCGTGTTCCATGCCTTCAAGCCAAAATCGATCGGGTAAATCGCCATGGAATACATCGAGGGTGTAGATTGCAACTCGAAAGACGTCGAGCTGGCTGCGAAAGCTGTCCAGACGTTGATTAGCCTCGAAGCACCACCAGATGGCAGAGACAACGCTCGGACACGTTGGTGGGGGTACGAGATCTATTGTGCACTCCTTCTTTCCCAACTGGCTTCCTAACGCCGAATACAAATCCGATCAGGATTTTTATGATCATATTCATAAAGTAAGTGTTTTGTGTTTGCCGACGTGTCATGGCGAATTATGTTGGTAGATCTTTAAACTCCTGCACATCGATTTTCGTGGCGATATATCCAGCCACCGTCGATTCCTTTGTCCTTCCGATTTCAACAAGGGTAACTTCAGGAAGCGTACTACAGAGGATGGCCAATTAATAGTGGTTACGTTGGATTTCACGGCGACGTGCTTCATGCCGCAACCCTTCATCGAGGTCGCACTGAGGAAATCTTGGGACATCTTTTCCCAAATGGTTGCCATGAAGGTCACGTATACTCCGTCGGATGACGCACTGGCCTTACTCTCCGCCTCTGGTCCTCTTATTCAGTACGGCTTTGGACCAGTTGGTAAGCAAGACTTTTCAATTTCTGTTCTCACCCTCGGACTGATTTTCGTTGCTGTTCAGCACTCCCATCGGGCGTCAGTCGTAGGGTGAATGACACACTGTTGGTGTACCCTACTGGCACGTAACTTACACAGGTACCTTTATGGTTGGCGCTTGTTGCTATTCTACGTGCCTCGGTCCAAGTTGCTGTCCCGAGGGGGCGGTTCATATGGCGATGATCGTTTGGGCAAAGGATTTGGTGGACTTTTCCCTGAAGGAACTCTGCGAAGGAGGTCTCGATATATCGTGAACCGAGGTACGACTTCACATATATCGAAGTCTGTCTACGAGAGACTAGTCTCGAAAATACTTTCTTAACATTGGAAATTCCTGAATCTACCCATGTCCCTTCTCCCGCTGTAGGTACTCAAGATCCTATGCAATTGTTTGCAACGTTATCATTGACTCTTGAGTGATCAGCCCTATAATTTACATGGGCATCACCGCGGTAAATCAGAATAATCATAACCTATCCCTTTCATCCACTCTTCAATCTCCCACGACAAGAACTGCACGGAATCCGTCCAGCTCTCCGGAATTCCATCCTTCTGTGCTGCAAACTCCATCCTAAGATACTCAAAACTTCCACGGCGGAAAGACTCTACCCTCAACCCGCAACACATTATCATCATCCAACAGCAATTTACATATGTTCAGGTGTTGAAGGTTTTCAAAGCGCTTAGGCTGTGGACCAGGTATGTTTTCGGAAGGAGACGGCGGAGTTGATGTCCCATATTGATTCAGTAGTCGAAACGAGTGTGAGCATGCGGAGTCATTGGCAGTTGGACAGAGAAGGCCAAGCTACGCGGAGTTGTCGACTTCACTGCTGCAAGCGCACACCCATAGTGAGATGCGTTGATTGTTTGAAACTCCATTTGAGTGCGGGGCCGAAATACATTTGTCTTGATTTGTTAGGGATCCAGAAATGTCGGTACAAGCGAGAGATGACTTCAAGCTACTACGCGTCGAAACCTAACCCCCTCCCCAACCGAAAAACCACTTTAATCGCGGATGCGTTCGAACGCCCATGCATTCCTCAGATCGAGGTTAGGGGGCTCAAGTGCGAGCTGAAAGCAGATCAGACTCATGCGGTTAGAGATATGTAGGAATAGCATACTATGGGTGGAAAAATCAGGATGGGGGAAACTGCGAGAATGAGATCTTTGTCAAGAGCTCGAATACTGTCAGTTTCGAAGGTCAATTCAATCAGTAGGGTAGAACGGTTGCACAATGCACACTGACAAGTAAGGTACAGGCAACGGCCGCTGCGGTGCAGGTTCAACGCGCCAGAAACGAGTTGGAAAGTCAGAAACGGGCCCTGGAATGATCCTCTTGCCCCTCTCCGCTTCCCCTTCATAGGAAAGGGAACTAGAAGGAAAGCGGTTAGCAGGGTTCTGGATGGCGACTTTTCCATCCTCTAGAACCTCAACTCGCCACTGTAAGCAGCGTAAGTGACGGATGCATGAGCGGTGTTAGTGAGAGGCTTACCTCCTGGTTCTTTTCAGGCGCTGCACCAGGAGCAAGGATGGTGACGAGTCCGTTTTCAACGGTCAAGACCTGAGACTGAGCATGGGACCCCCACTGGGTGATACGATAGGTGCCGGGAGGAAGAGACATTGTGTTCGTGTTTGAAAGGCGTTCGAAGTGGGTGAAGAATCGTCAGAGATGGCCACTCTATATATACTGCATTCCACAGCTCGTACCGGTGTTTGTCGCTGACTGGTTGGTTCATGCCCTGGAAAGTCCCGATTTGATACTCCCAGATCGTAGGAATGAAGTCAACCTCGACAGCTCTAATGATTAGAGAATGATATCAGAAAAATCAGTACAGAGAACGTTCACGCGCATCACCTTGGCCATGGATCTAGAGTGGAAACACTGCTAAGATAAGAAGCAGATTGAGCAATTCAGTGCTGTGTGCGAGGCATATCGCGCGATCCTTAGAGCTGTCATCGAATCCCACCTGATAACGAGAGGTCAGCTGGGCAATAGTTATTCTAGTAGTGGCGCACTGCACACGTTCAATTTTATTTCGTACCCCAAACCAAAGCTCATGTTGAGCGGAGTTGGTTCACGGGTCTCACTTCCACTTAAAACCAAATCAATGAGCGAATTGCTTGCGAAAGAGACCAAAATTTACCTAGTTTTCCCGTCACCGGACTGCGCATTAAGCATTCCAGGCCACCAACAGAGCATTTTGAATATGGGACATCCTTTTAGGGCCAAGCGTGGACAACTTGGAGCGGAAGGTGCCTTTTTGGACAATGGACGTTGCACAGAAGGTCAAGTCGGGTCAAATCCCTTTGCCATTCAGCCTCCCGCACGATGCCAAAAGGAAGTATTACTCACTCAGAGTTACTGAACCTTGGACCTGTTGATCACTACGCGCACGTGTCTCGTCGATAGGAAACCGAATTTTGGGACAGTACTGGCGGGGCATGCGAAATAAGTTCTATAGAGGAGTTGTCGCCTGAGTACTACGCAGAGCGCGACGCAACGCTATTGAGGTTAGTGCCGTGTGGCTGTGCTAGAAGTTGTAAAAATCTGAACGAATCGACGCCGCACTGTGATCATTGTCTGGTGCACTGTTGGAAGTTTGCGTTCACTTTTCGCTACTCGACTCAATGTGGTATAAAAAGGATTCGTAAGTATTTGTACATTCCAAACATTTATCCATGACGATTCCAATTTACTAGTACCCGAGCCCACTGGCACTTGAAAGCTGAATAGAAAACTTGATTCGCTTTACTCATGACGGACGAGCTCGAACGTCCACGCGTTCTGAAGACTGAGGTTAGAAGCCCCGAGTATGAGCTACAGAAGAATCAGACCAAGCAGCTAGGGTAGAATGGGAATAGCATACCTCAGGTGGAAAAATATCAGCGGGGGAGACAACAATGATGAGATCTTTGTCAGGGACTCGAATACTGCCAGTTCATGAACGAAAAGGTTAATGATGAGTGAATCGAAGCATCGGGGTGGCGAACTGACAAGTAAGGTACAGGCAATGGCAACTGCGGTGCACGTTCAATGAGCCATTTGCGAGTCGGAAAGTCATTAAGGGGCCCAGGTATGATCCTCTTTCCCTTCTCTGCCTCCCCTTCATAAGAAAGGGAGCGGGAAGGAAAGATGTTGGCGGGGATCTGGATGGCGACTCCGCCGCCCCCTACAGTCTCGACTCGCCACTGTGGATAAACATTGGTTAGTGGCAGACCACGGGCTTGTCAAAAAACTACAATCACCTCCTGAGCCCTTTCAGGCGCCCCACCAGGAGGAAGGACGGTGATGCGGTCATCCTTGAGGGTCAAAACCTGACCATGTTCGTGGGACCCCCAGCGAGCAATACGATAGACGCCAGCAGGGATAGACATTGTTGTTGAAAAGGCGTCTGCAGTGGACGGAGAATCATGGGGAAACTCTGACACTATATATACCTTTGGTCAATACTTACCCTCAATCGAGTTAGGTTGTGGGAAATCCGAAAAGGATGCCTCCCTCGTAACTCATATGTTTAGAAAGCCATATCAGAGAAATGTTGCAAGTGGATCTGGGGTTCAAAGTGTATTCTTGAATGATAAGCATACTGTAAGAAAGTTGGTCAACCTCGGAGTCGAGTGTCGTTTGCAAGGCGTATGATGTCGCAATTCTGAGAGCGAAGAATCGGATAGAACACCCGATTGAATTACTATACAAGTTTGTTATGAACTGAAGTGCAGAATGATTCACGGGTACTTATCAACCTTCGCCCGAGTCATGAGACACTGCCAGTGGATGTCCATCACGCCATCCCATCCTTAGGATATTGGTGCCGATTTGCGACGTCGTGGAATTGCGTTAACGTACTTATAATGCTGTAAGCGCCGAAAAGGGCTCTAACGAAGGTCCCAGTGGCAGATAGGACTCCTCAGAGAAGGCATGATGTCGCTGATATCATCAAGAACCCGCCCAAAAAAGTGGATCCGAACAGCTGAGGACAGATGCGAAGAGGAGAGAGGACTATGATTGCGATGGGAAATCAAAGGTCGAAGGTGTCCTCGCGCTGGCCACCACTGTTCATGCCTAGATTGGAGAAGAGAGCAGATGGTTGTGCTGAAGAGGAGGAAGGTGGACTGAATATTGTGGAGCTAGGGCGAGTACGAGAAGAACCAAATTGCCTCATCCGTTGGACTTGATATATCATCAACCTTGTGATCAGATCACCCGAGCACCTGCGATTAGAGTTCTGCACCTGTGTCGAAGAGCTTTGGTGGAAAGCAGATTGTGACGTAAACGGACCAGCTACGGCATCGGACACTACCGCCGCAATGCCAACGGAGTGGACATGGAGGGTGGAAAAAGATGAGCGCGCAAAACGGCTCGCATGGACGATCCAACCAAAGAGGTGCAACGGCACAAGCGAAACGTCTTCATGAGCATGAGGGTTGTTATTTGTCCGCGTATACGACTCGACCGATGTCAGCTCGCCAGCTCCCCGTCCTCGGAAATTGCCTGCTCAGTCCTCTATTTCTTTTTGATAGTAAGCAAGATATCTGTATGGTATAACCTTGTCCGTCACGGTCAACATAACGGCCTCCTCTCACATTCTTGTCCCTTCCGTCCATCGTCATGCACTCCCTGTTTGCGCCTCGATCTCCACCAACCAGAATCTCCGTCCTGATGAAATCCATAAGCTCCACCTATGCTTCCCATCGGTTTGGGCGAGCATTTCTCCGTGTGACCATTAAGTAAAATAGCTTTTGAACCCAGATGTCTTGATGCCTACAGAGAGAGGAGTCAGCAAACCGTACAAGGGTGCCCACAAACCCATCTCATTTTCCAACCGCTGTTTCGCTTCGTCTTCAATCGCAGATGAATGACATTTCAAATCTTCTTGATAAACTTCCTCATAATTATCCGGCCCGTCGTTTATCCACTCCCCGCGCTGCATCTGTGTGATGACCAGAAAGTCACTGACACTAGATTCATGTCGTCGTGGAGCGAAGCAACACCCTATAGCGATACCAGCTTCCCGTACTAGGGTATTCAGGCGCAAGGGAATGTTACTATTTTGTCGATGATGGTCAGCAAGTTTGATTCCGTATTTCTGTTCAAACCAACGAAACCCTTCAGCTTTGCAGTTTTGAGCTGGTGTCGTGTCCGTTTACGTAATCTGACAGACGCGCCCACGTGTGCCTCTGTCCTTCCGATTTCAACACGACACGAAGCGTACTACAACGCAGGAGGGCCGATTACTGTGGTTGTGTTGGATTTCCGTGCGACGCGCTTGATGCCGCTTCCCTTTATAAAGGTTGCACTGAAGAAACCTTGGGACCATTTTTGTCAATTGGTTGTCAAGAAGATCACTCAAACGATGCAAAGGTCTTACTCTGCACCTCTGGTTCTCTTGTTCATGAAACCAGTAGGTAAGCAAGGACTTACAATTTTTGTTCTCACTCTCAGACTGATGTTTAGCACTCCGTCAGTTCTAGGATCAATGGCATATAACAACACGCCACCACCTCCCTTCAAGGGGACTCACCGACGGGCCCTCTCTGCCCCATAAACGTCCCGCCGTACCACCTCCACAAAGTTAGCAGTACCAGTCACTCCACGTGGTCCTCTACCGCCCGGGCGTCCGCCCTCTTATCGAATTCGCAGTGCGACTCCCTCATTTGAGTCACCCAAGAGTCACCTACAATTTCAGATGTTTCACTGCCACCTGCCCCTCTCATGGGCCACAGAATTCTGATCTCACTGGTTAATGGCGACATGAGCGTCCTACCACGTTTCTCTTCCCCCTCCACAGTCGGGATGAGGGCATTTTTTAGCGTCCATGAAAGGCGCGGGATTCATCAGCGTAAGATTAATTCTATTGCTATGCGGGTCCCTCGGGAGAATGGTGCCAACTAAAGCGACCTGCTCGAGCTGCAGCATACGGGGTCTACGGGCATACTCGTAATCCTTTACTAGTACAATCCATCTATATTTACCGAAGGTCCTTTTACAGGTCGTCAAAAAACAATTAGGACAGCAAGCTATATGTCATAAAGATAACACTTCGAATCAAGGCCAACGTTCCTGTCAAACCTCTATCTAGGCAACAACCAACAGCATCTGGTCATACGACTCCCCAATCCTCACCAACTCCTTAAACCAAATCTCCTTCAACAAAAAATCAACCCTCTTCACCCCCTCCGCGTCAACCATCATCCCGCAACTCGCAGCATTCCTACACCTCGTCGTATATGCCCTCGCCACCTCCGTCCCCTCCGCAATATTCAACTTGACCCAATCTTCAAGCGAGACCTGCACATGCAAGTTCTGCCATATCGCCCCCAGGATATCGCCCACCCTAATAGGGGGCAGAGAGCCGAGGTTTGGGCTTAGGGCGTTGTATCCTTGACCTAGGTGGATGGGCCATTGCGGGATGCGGTCGCATATGATTTGTAGATGCGTGATGGGCGGGTCAGTGGCGGGTTGGTTGAGGACTTCATCGGAGAGCATGATGGCGTGGTTTGGGCCCACACACACCATTGGCGAGGATGTGGGTAGGGATAGGTCGAAGATGAGAGGGTATTCGCCGTCTAGGTGTCGATGGATTTGGAAGGGAGGAGATGGGATGGAGGGGTAGAGTGGGAGTGGGTGGTAGGAAGGCGAGGCAGGCCAGAAGGAGCTTTGGCCGATGGGTGGTTGTTGTTGGTTGAACCCGGGGGAGGCGGCATTGTTATGATAGGGAGATGCAGGGAGAGAATTGGGGCCAGCGTTGGACGGAGAAAGAAGGTACAGGTTCGAGTTGGGAATTATTGGTGATTGGGTGTAGCTGATGGCGTTGGGGTAGTTTGGTGGGATAGATGGAGTGGGTGGATGTACGATGTAGACATTGTTATAGAGTGACGTAGTGAGGTGAGAGTCCATAGCTTCTATCGAGTCTACCACAACGACGTCGAGGTCAAAAAGTTGTTTGGTTGGGGATTGTGGGAGTTGTGCCACCATCCATTAACATCCTCCTCTTCAACATGCTAAGGACCAACCTCAAACTCTCATCACAGAGGTCCAGGAAAGCCCTTGACACTGGTGCTCCCCTGCAGAAACTCCCTAAAATGCAAAAACTCGATGCTCTTCACGAGCTATGCTCAGAGCCCACTCTGGCGTTGACGCCCGATTAAATGTAAGCGCGCATACAAAACAAATGAGCTTTTTCCAGCTTCCAGCTGACTCGTCCGCTTTTAGACTAGGAGTGGCAGAATGGTGCTCATGTACCCGCCTCCCCATGGGGGTCAAGCCCAACTTGGTGGTTTACACCGTGCTGCTTAGACTGCTACGGTGCTTAAGGCGACAGCTGAAATGGTAAAGCGAGATTCCGACGCACCAACCAAGGACCGCGTCGACATGGTTCGATTCTTCTTTCCTGAAAGTGATCATCCATTACCCAGCACCGAAATTTGGCAAATCCACGTCCGCAATACCTCGAGATCGTCCCGCGGATGGATCTTTCTCGTGTACTTAAGCTGATCCACGCCCAGGCTTGGCCTCTCGAGATTACGCATCTGAACGAAAGCGGATTATTCTGCGTGCATTCTGTAGCTTACCCTCCATCACTGCCCTGGATTAAGATTGGTACCGCTGATCAATGGAGAAGGATTGTCGATTTGAGAGGGCTTCACATCTAAGGGGGGAATGTCATTACAGAAGTTGTTCATCAAGGTTGGATATGGAGACAGATGGAGACCTGAGTTTACGAACTTGTCATCTCTTCTTTCCAAAGATCCGTCATTTGGAAAGGCCTGAACAAAATGTGGTCGATATTTTGTCAGAGTAGTTTCTGAATGAACCTAAAAATTGATGATCACCTACAGAAAGCGCGATGAAGTTAGAAGAGAAAAACATGATATTTTACTGTTCTGGTTGTCAATTAAAAACAGTTTGGCTCTCTCGCTAAATCGTTGAAGATGAAATGCTGTGTTTCTCAACTTCGACAAAGTCGTGCAATGATGTCCGACTTGCACCCATCGTATAATCGAATAATAATCTAACTATATGCCGCGACATGATCCGAATCGAAATGAATGAATATTTTGCCAACTAAACAACATGAATTTCTACACGTCCTTCAAAACACTAGCTTTAACAACGCCCCCAGCAACAGGCCTCGAAAGTTTATTCTCTCCATTGCTCACAACAAAATTGGCGCTTGCGAAACCGTCCAAGTTTGCGAAACCTACAGTCACCAGCTTATCAACGACGTGACGCCAAACACAAAGGACGCTCTCACTGATATTATTCATCGCATAATATGTCGCATTCAACGTCTCGCTATCAATCGTCAACGTGAAAAAGCCCCTGTAAGATGCTTCGCTCCACTGAAGATCGGAGTTGATGGCTACGAGTTGTCGGGAAATGTTGTTAGCTGCTGCTGGTGTGATCCATGCGCCAAAAGCGGACGGGGAGGTCACTGCTGTGCCCGCGAATTCGACACCAATGGAGCCAGCACCCGTCTTGGGGTTGTAGCTGTTTAATTGTCAGAGACCCTCTCTATAATGGGGAATCGCGACTTACGTCACTGTGTCGTTTGGATCTGCGAATTAGGCCTCTTGTCATTGAAACCCATGATATGAAGAGCTGAAATAACCGTACGAGCGAGGTCAGAAACCCAGTTGGCGTGGCTGTCCCCTGACAAAATGACGGTGTTCTTTATTTTGTTCCGGTAAAGATGGTCCAAAACACGTCCGCGATTTGCACGGTAGCCGTCCCATGCATCCTGATTTAATTGTTATATTGCGTATATTAATTAACGGCTGAGGGTCTCACCAAGTCGACTAAAAAAAAGGAATCAGCGTGAGCGTGCTAACGTCCTCTCAAGATGTCTGGAGCTTACAAGATCCTCCAAAGTTTAATTGGGAAAAGACGATCTGTTGACTATGCGGCGTGAAACCCAGCTCGCAGATAGATTTTCTGTTGATTATAACATACCCTATCACGCGCCAGACAGCGCCCCGTTCTTGTGAACGAGATATTGTGTCATAGAGCCCTAGAACGGACGTTTGTCAAGTCTGGACATCATTTGCGTAGTCAGAGTCGCATGTGTACATTTTTCTTGTGCCAATCCCATAATGGAACGGTTAGGGAAAGCCGCAATACTATTGACGACTACATCACAGTGATTCAATTGCTGCGGCGTTGAGCACATAGCATGGAGCGCTTACGTTCTTTGAAATGAAGTGTGATCAAAGTGTTCGTCGTTAGGCTTACAGGCAAACTTACCAGTGTTATAGTAAACATCCGTCAGATCCCTGTCATACACACCTATAACATACATCAGATCGGCAACCCATGCATCTGGGACAATAAATCAGTCAACTCACGCGTATCCAGCATCGTCAAATCCAACAATTTCCCAATCTTAAAATTCCTCCAAATTCTCAATTTATCGCTCGCATCCACCTGGCGAATGGGCATCCATTCGTGGTACGCGCGAATGGCAGCGAACTTTCTATCTGTGAAGCATGCCCCTGAGGGGGACCAGGTGCATCCTGATGCAGAGTCGTTGGAATTTGCGGAACCAGCTTTCCAGGTGTTGTCTGCAACTTCATGGTCGTCCTGTGCTCAATGTTAATGCATTTGGAGAGCGAAAGGGATTTGGAACGTGCCCTGACAATGTTCAGCTATGCTACGTTCATTGGTTGATATTCGGAGCTCACCAGACAGTAATCCAAGGAGCTTTGGCATGCGCAGCCACGAGGCTCGCATCGGTCCTGTACTGGTTCAACCTCTGACGGTAATCATGGATAGTTGCTAATTCCCGCCCTAGGACGGTGCGACCAATCGAAGCACTGTCCACAACGCGAAATGGTAAGTACTGCTGTGTAAAATCCAGTTCTTCAAAAGAGTACGTACCCTCCCTGAACATATTCGTATATCTGCCACCACAGCAATTTATATTTGATAGAGAAAAAGAGAAGAATGAAAGGGCTCACGTAGTCTCCGAGATGGACGAAGATATCAGCACTGGTGTTGCGTGCCGCAAAGCCATAAGCATTGAACCAACCTTACAGAAAGTTCAAGTCGAAGTTGTGAGTCGAGCTTCAGTTACGGATGGGAATGACCTAGACTGACCAGACTGATATTGAGAGCAAGAGAATACAGCAAAGGTCAGCGGATCGCCACCGTTAACATGCTTCGCAGCAGCTGGGAAGATTGAGTAAATCGAAATTCGCAACAGAACGAAGGGAACCAGTCCTTACTGTGGGGACTAGCGATAGTCCTTGTCATCCCGACTGGGCTAACCGTCTGCACATTTGCACAATCTGCGAATTGAAAGAAATACTTGGTGTCTGGTTTCAGGCCCGTAGCCTCTACCTTGACCGTCCAATCGACGTCGTAGCTCGTGAAGGCCTCACCCGAGCTTACAGGTTTACCTGAGAGCGTGGGGAATGTATATACCCTGTAAGAGACACACGCGGGGACGCTTTGATCAGGTAGCAAGGTCGTTCCGTCGAGAGATTTGGGCACGGCACGTGTCCAGAGGATGACGGATGAGTCGAAGGGGTCTCCACTTGCTACTGAGTGCGTGAAAGTCAGGCCACCGCTCCAAATGAATGGGCTCTGTGTAGGATGAGGTATTGAGCGAAATCAGAGAGGAGATGGTACGTACGTTACTGAAGTCAGATGTATAGAAGCCAGGGTAATGGGCATCGTCGAATTTGGTTGCGTCTGTTGTCTGTCTTCGCGCCAGATATTCATCGACATTTCTCTTGTGAATCGAGAGGGTGTTGTGAGATAGCTGTTTTATTGTTAGAAGAAAATCACAAGAGTATAGAACCCATCCTTGCCTCGGGGGTTCTCTCAAAAGGAGAATGATAAGCAATGTTGCGGTTGAAGAGGGCCGTTACAGTCGCTGAAACGCTGACGGAAAAGTGAAGCACTGACGCGGCGGAAACTAGAAGGAAACGCATTTCGCTCTACAGCTAAGTGCGGCCAAGATCGTAAGGTCAGAGGGGACAGGCTGGCAGCATCTCGCATATATGGGACTGGCTTACTTTATCAGCATATCGTCCGTCTCCTTTGTATGTAACACCCGCATGTGCTTCTCGGAAGCAACAAGTCGACATGGCACGTTCGTAGATTTTGCACGTCATTGGTGTCCAGAAGTGAGAAAAAAAGAACCATTGAGCAACTACAAGCGCGTGGTCAGCGATGCCACGACGATTGCGAGGGTAAGTAAATGTCCTAAATTTGAACGTTGACCTTCGGCGTGTTTTCTTGATTATTCCACTCACAAATAAATTGTAAAAGTACTTCACTGGGGCAAGTTGTTGCCGATAACCAAGGAAAATGAGGGAAGTCTTTGAATGCCATGTGCACACCAAGTGACAGTCATCATCAAGTTCAAGCTTCACTTACCCCGTTGCTAATCGTTGAAATTGCGTTGACCCTTGGTTGACCCCCTCTCCTATCCCGCTTAGCTCTCCGAATCTTTCCGGACACCGTCTCGAAATTTGCAGAACCTAAACACGAATCCCCGCGAGGCGCACTGTTGACATGGCACGACGCAAGAGGTCCTTTGTCGACACTCCGTCGAAGCATACTTCCTCCACGTTGAACACCTTTTAGCCTCCTACTCACAACAGCTGCGCGCCCCTCCCAAATTGCATCCCTTTCGATCTCATGTTTACTGAAAGATTGGCGTTCATGCATAAGTGATGAATGATTAAGTTGTTGGTTGAGGGGTTTGCGGATTTTTGAAGTTATCCAGAGTGACTTGAGTTCATAGGCGGGAAGGAAGGATGAGGGCCTCTTGAGTTGCAATTGGGTGTGAATAGCTGTGGGTGCCAGATTTTATCCGAGTCCGTTTGAGTCGGACTGACGACTCGTGGATTCAAATGCCTGGCGCATGAGCCCGCGGGCATTTAGAAGTGTTTTTTTATTGCTCTGAAGTGGAGTACATGCTAAATTGAATTTCGAGTTGAACTTGAACTAAGTCAGGAACGATATTCTATAACCACCGTCTTTGATTTTTCTCGACACAGATTACATCTACGAACTCACTACGTCACTATGTTGTAGGACTTAGAACCTCCAACTTCTTTTTTAGGTGGGCCCTTTTTGTTTTTCAGGTCTGATGGCCGGACCTTCCTCACCTCCGGTCCAGCATTCTAATCTTGAAACCTGATCTTACTGATGCAAGACGACGAACCCAACGAATATCACCACGACTCCTGCCGCCAGGCACACACCACCTATCCGCGCACCCATCATGCCTGCAAGATCACCAACCACTAACTGAATGACGGTGTACGCACGACCCTGTAATGAGAAAACATTGCTATTGCAGTAGCACGTATCATAGAAGTTGCTGAGCTGGAGCATGCATGAAACAAGGATCCAGATGGCGTTGAGCGTGGCGATCAACTTCCCGATACACCGAAGGAAGATGGAGGTCAATCTGGCGGCCCTTATGGACCAGTCGTTGAAAGGCTGATGCCAGTGTCTGAAATCGAGGGGTTGCATGGTGGCATAATGTGTCAGGATGCTGGAGGAAACGAGAAGAATCCAAACG
This sequence comes from Laccaria bicolor S238N-H82, assembly GCF_000143565.1. Lineage (NCBI taxonomy): Eukaryota > Fungi > Basidiomycota > Agaricomycetes > Agaricales > Hydnangiaceae > Laccaria > Laccaria bicolor. The sequence goes on from NW_001889879.1 coordinate 1,338,079, forward strand.
ATGGTAGATAGGACTGCGTAGACGATAAACGAAGCTGAACGACAGCTCAAACCTAATCATCGAATCGGTCAGAGAATCAACAGACACCTACGGCGATGTTCAAGCTTACCGATGGTGGGAGTGAACCAAATTACAATAATGGCTGAACCTGCCGTTCCCCACTGCAACACCATGGCAAGAAATGAGGCGATGACCATTCTCGAGATCACATTTGGCCCCCAACAGCTGCGAGTTGTCCGGGCACGGAGGGGTCTGCAGTACTCCTCCAATTGACGCCGATTGCCGACGCGATTGCGCTCAGGGGGTCGCTGGTTCCTATCAACTGTTTCCCAATTGATGGTCGGATCCACAGGAAGGTGGCTGTAATAGTGATCTGATGCGCCATGAAACGCCTCCCACACCTCCTCCACTGCCATCACCCAGGACAGGAACTTTGCGTAATGGTAAACGGCCGCCGTGCGCTTCTCATCGCAAGTGAGTGTATCCCCTTCCGAGATTGTGAGTTCGACAGCGTGTTTTTCGGAGCCAGAATGGCTTGTAGGGATGATGCTGCCGTCGTCTGTAGCAACGTAGGCAATTCTATTTGCACGCTCTATCGTGCTGCTCAATCTGAGAGAGTCGCATTTCGGTGATATCATCATCCAACCGATGATGATAGGCAGGAGCCATAACCAAAGTGACGCGACTGCCTGTCCAATCGCTTGACTGCATGGCCCGAGATCTGTGGTGAAAGAGTCCAGCACAGTGAAAACGTATGCGATTACAACCCAGGCAATTGAAGTAACCGTGGAAATGGACCAGGAATGTGTATCGTTGAGACACTCATCGAGTTCAGCCCACCATTCATCATTTTGCCAAAGGACAACAAGGGAAGCGAGGAGTGCATCATCCTTCACAATCCTCAATGGTACCTGTTGTAAATTGTTGAAAATGCGGATGGCGTGTCGGATGTTCGGGTATGTGAGTCGTGCAAAGCGACGCGCTATCCAACGTTTATTCAGTGCTGTCAGGGCAAGGGAATAGGCCGCCAGGGCCGGTGAGCCGATGGTCAGCAGCATAGAATCCAAATTATCGAGTTTGTCGTTTGATCCAAACGGGAGTTGGCTCACCAAAGCCAACCATGGCAAAAGCCATGAGCTAAACTGCTGGGAGAAAGGAGACCATTGGAAAGGCCCTGGACCGGCCCCACAGGCTGCTAGGCATAATTCGTATGTGATGGCAGTGGCGGTTGATATGTCCGCAGGGTTCCCATGGTTGTCTCTACCGCCTGCGGTCCCGAATGCTCCACTTCGAATGCTGTCCAGGCAGTTTGGCGGGGGAGGGTTGTTTGGAGGGGGAGGGTTGTTTGGAGGGTGAGGGTTGTCTGGAGGGGGAAGGTTGACTGCAGCGATAACGGCTGGCAGCAATATGGGGACGGACAGGAGAACGAAGAGCTTACGCATAGCGAAAACCTGATTGGGTTTGAGAACGCGCTCAACAGAAAAGTTCTATGATACTCACTTAGTCGTAGACTCTAAACATGGCAGGCTGCCAGCCGACAACCGCTTTTATACATGCCTGTCCGTGACTGTCCGACATTTTTTGAGATAAAAAATGAAACAACATGTGTGATTCTGATGAACCTAAGTAGACACCCGAATGACACTGACGACAATTGATAAAGCGGCGCTTACAAACAGTGTGAAGTGGTGAAGTAAAGACCGCAGTCATGTTCGTCCCTGGTCCTTGTCGGTCCCATAAGCGCTGAAAACTTGCGGAGTCCGGATGGGCAGAAAGCACCAAAAGTTGCCCAAAAAGGTGGATAAAACCCTAAGTATGAGGCCATATGATGTTGAGCTTAGTCGTAGACTCTAGAAGTGATTCAGGAACTTGTCCAAAGCGGGCTGACAACCCTTTTATTCATGCCTGTCCGTGGCTGTCTGAGAATTTTTGTGATTAAAGAATTGAAACTCTGATAAACCTAAGTAGACACCCGATGTCCCGGACGATAATTGAAAGTGGCGCTTACAAACAGTGTGAAGTGGTGAAGTAAAAAGCGCAGCTATCTTCGCCCCTGGGCCTTGTCGGTCCCATAAGCGCTTAAAACTTGAGGAGTCCGGATGGGCAGAAAGCACTGAGAGTCGCCCAAAAAGGTGGAGAAAACCCTAAGTATGAGGCCATATGTTGAGAAACTGGCCGAAGGTGCCATAAGGACTCGATCTGAGTCGGGGAAAGTACAGGTTCTGGCCGGGAGGGACCTGAAACGACTGAAAACATAAGTACATTTATATTATCTTCGCATCGCCTGCTCTAAGTCACAGCAGGGTAGCCGGAGAGATCACTATAAACGGCTTACCCAGTACAGTGTTTCCCTACATCGTCCCATAAGATCTGAGGTAGCGTCGACTGCCGCGGTGTCAACTTCAGTTTGAGCTCAGTCAAAGCAAGGCGAAGGCGCCCCGAGTCCCCAAGTGTCATCATCTTCATCCTTCACGTACCCCGTCGCTACTTATTGAAACTGTGTTGGCCCTCTCCCATCCAACTTAGGTTCCCTAGTCGTCCGAATCTCTACCGACAGTCGTCAAATTTGCAGAACCTAAAAACGAGTGCCTACGAGGCACACATCACGACAAGGCAAGAGGTGCTTTCTCGACGCGTTGAAGTATTCTACTCCTCCACGTTCAACACATCTTAGTAGCAGAAGTGCGCTGCCTCCTACTAAGAACGTCGGAGTAGTTTGAGTGTCGGATGCGGCAAGGTAGGATGAAAGACCAAAGAGTTGCAATTGGTCGTGGGGGTGTGTGGATAAATGGCCCAGCTCTCCCCCCGTCTCACATTCCTTAAAAGGAAAGATGATAAGGCTGTGGGAAGGTACACTAGCATATAGTGCATGACGAACACAAAAAACAAATGCCAGTTTGGCGGAGTGGTTAATTGCACTGAATTTTGTACTCTGACCAAAGTGTCTTGTGTTCAATTCTATATGCTCCATTTCTTTTTTAATGTATCAAACAATTACTTATCGGTTAGGTTAGGGGTTAGTTAAGGTTAGGGATGGGGGATATTTTTCTCCACGCGCGGTAGCGCGTTCTTGTTAGGTTAGTTGTTAGGGTTCATGGTTAGGGATAGGGATATTTTTCTCTCCGCGCGGTAGCGCGTTCTTGGTAAGGTTAGGTGGTTAGGTGGTTAGGGTTAATGGTTAGGTGGTTAGGGTAGGTTAGGCGCTCGAGAACGCGCGGTAGCGCGTTCTCGAGCCGACTTAGGGCAATGGCACATTGCCCTAAGTCAGAGGATTGCCATATATGGGTCGCCGGTGATTGCCAGCACATCACATGTGTGAGACGGGGGGAGACGTAGGACATTTCGTGGTCGAAAATCTGTTGAACATAATTTCCTGGGTATGTCACGGTTCAGAGTGTTCACGACGGTGAATAGAGGCGTTTTAAGACTCCGCTCTGTGGCAGATAAAAAATCACGTCTACTCTTGGCAACCTCTTGGATGGCCCAACGTTCGCTCAACCACGGCGCAACAAATGGTTAGGAGGCGGTGACATGTGCATAATTACTGAGAGTTGAACAAATTTATTTGAACTACCATCTTTGATTTTTCTCGACGGCAGCTTTACGGAATGGCACATTAGTATGAAGTCAAGTACGAAGTACATTACACGCTACTCAAATAATTACTTACAGGTACAATAGCCTGCTGGTGTTGCATCCCGTATATAAACTGTGTATCAAATCCAGTTGATGAATCCAAAATTGCGACGTTATGAACAATCCGGGTGGAATCACTGCGTCTTCTTTTTCGCCGAAGGACTATTTTTCGTTTGAGTCTTCGTCGAAGACTTCCACGACGGCAGATAATGCACCGCAACTACGCGCGTAGCGTAGATCGCCACCAACACAAAGGCCGAGAGGGACTTCGCCGTTTGTGCGTCGAAGGGAAGGCGGCCTTCCAAATTCACCAATGGGTATTGAAATTTGGATCTCGAGTCGAATGTGAATGCGGGATGATGTGTCGTGCTGCTGTATATGTATGCTGTCGATAAAAAATGAGTAAATAATGGGCAAGAGAGAAGAAAAGAGTAAGGACCCACCAGCTAACGCACCCGCCCAAACGTCCGTGTTATCCCACAGTCCCGCAGTAGACCTTAACACATGTGGAGTTGACAAACTCCACTGATTGGAAGCAAGTGAGAAGGTGGATAGCGCTATACCCCCCGAGGCGACTGCGATGCTTCCAAAGAGAAGATGTGAGAAGGGCGAGAGGGCGTATTGCAAGGGAGTCCGTGAAGAGGGAGAGAGGGGGAGGGAGAGGTGAGCGAGGTTTAGTGCGACTGTGTTCGCACGAAGAAGGGCGTCAAGGGGGAAGAGAAGGGTGTCGATAAGTGCGGGGGCGGACAGGAGCTGTGATTATTTGAATGAAGGAAAATATGAGAGTGGGGGAGACGTACAAATGGAAAGAGGCTAAATAAGAGCGTCGAGACAAGATGTACGGTGATGTAAATGATATATGGGTGGAATGAATAGAGCATGGGCGGGGGTAGGCCGAGGAGGAAATGTGACAATAATCCACCTGCCCAGCACTATATATATAAATCATAAGAGTGAAAGCAAAAAAGTAAAGCAAGTGGACCACACCGTAATGAGATAGCCAAAGATATACGTCCCCCACGACGGAGATGCAGGAGATTTACGCTGTGCTATCTGGAAAGCAATAGAGATGCGGGCTGCATGTAGTGCAGGCGCGAGAGGGTATGGAAAATAGACTGGATGAACGAGTGTCGTGTTCATCGTAGTTAGTATCGAGTTCATCGTCGTGAGCGCTGTGCTCAGAGGTGTTAGCAGCACGTCCATGTCGTGTGTCGTGCTGCAGTGGTCGGTGGCAAGAGTAATCTGGTCACGTGTCACTTCAATCTGTTACCTTGGCCCACACCTTGCCCGGGTCCACAACGCGTTTTTACCATTCGGGGCGACTCAAATGCTAACCAATCACGCAGTTTTTGGTTCTGAGAAGGAAGGTATTAGTTAACACGCACTATACAGCTGTTGCTCCCTCGTTTTTTGCGCAGCCAGGCTTGGCTGCAGGAACTGTGCGAAGACCGCGTCGGATCTGGTCAACGCGAAGCTAGCTTACACCGAAGTACTTGTGTCGCTTCAATAATCGTCAATTGCGTGCTTTAATGGGATTTACGAGGGGCCGGGGGCAAAGCCCCAATTTTCGCGTCTTTGGTTCAACTGGAGAGTAGCGGTTCAGTACACGCACGGGCTCCTACAATCCTTTTCTCCTATCTGCCAGCGCCTACATCTAATGACAACTACCGCTCTTAAAGAGCGCGAACATTTGAACGGCCTGTCCAGATACACCAGAAGAATCCTGTGGTTCCGGACTTTTCGGAAAATGTTGGACAAAACCCACCTGATAGATTTGAAAGCGTTGACGGTAAGCTCGAGTCTAGAAATATTTAATTAACTGCAGCCAAGCCCCTTATTCAAACCTCTAGGAATGCGAAGCATTCATTCGTTCGTTCAACGAAATGCGCCCCATACATAACGAAATCCTTGGCATACCACCTCTTCTACCCTCCTGTCACTGGTATTCCTCCTTCTCTCAACGATCCTATCACTTCTCCAGAATATGCTCCTCATTCTCTCACTACTCGCCTACACCCACCTCGCGTTGGCCCAAACCCAATACGTCGTGACCAATAAATGTCCCAGTTCCATCAATCTATACATCAATGGGAATCTCGACAGCACTTTGGCCACGGGGATTAGTACGACGAAGATTCTGGGGGGTGCGGACGCAGGACTCTTTTACACGGACGCCAATGGCGGGAGTCAGAATGGCGTTGGGTCAACTAGGGCGGGATTTTATGGCGATGTGCGTTCTTTCAAGTTGACCATGGGGGATTTTTCGTTGGAATTGATGATTACTGACTGGATTTGTTCCATAGAAATATTACTACTACATTGTCAAAGACCCGAACCACTTCAACACCGCCATAACCATCTCCCCAAGATTTACCGCTGTACGTACCCATCCTTCTTAGTTATTTAATAAAATCTGACTGACACAAGAACAACGGGTTCTGCGTGAAAGCAACATGCGACACTTCCTCCTGCTCAACCGCGTTCTCCCAGCCACCCACAGCGTTCCCAGCGCCCCAATGTGGCGTCCCACCAGCAGCTCCGGTATATTCCTGCCCATACACTAATATTATATACGATATCACGTTCGTTCGCATCCCTTCCTTCCTTTCTTTCCTGATCAACTGACTCTTAACTCGATCGTCAGATTCTGTCCAGGAGGGACGTTCCCCCCCACCGGCAGCGCCCTCCATCCCAATGGAAACCTTAACAAATGCTTGGACGTTCAAGCCGCTGTGTATGCGAACGGAACCCCTGTTCAGATGTCCGTTCCGTCTCTTCTTTTAATTATGCCATCCCCCCTGACGTGAACACATTTTGTGCAGATACGACTGTAACGGCACCGGAGCGCAGAAATGGGTTCTCAGCAAGGGCAGCACGAAGATCCTAGTCGCGGGTACAAATTATTGTCTTGATGCTGGGTCTGGTACGTTGCTTTGTTGCCTTGAAGTAAATTGAATCTGATAAATGCGTGCGCGCGACTACTTAGCCCCCGCGAACGGCGTCGCCATGAAAATATGGCAGTGCTATGATAACCTTGCGGCTCAACAGTGGATGTATGGGAATGATAATAAGATTACTTTGGAGGGGAAAGGTTCGTTTCTCTTCTTCCTATTTTTTTGTTTTTGTTTTTGGAGGAGACACATATTCATTTTTTCGCGATGCATTCTAGGACAATGTCTGGACTTGGAAAGTGGGAACACGAAGAATGGGGGCAAGGTGCAGACTTGGCAGTGCAGCAATGGGAATAATAACCAGGTGTGGACGAAGTGAACGGCCGACTTCTTACTTGACGGCCATCCCCTGATTTTTTGTAAACCATACGTACCAGCTTGCGCGTAGACGTCTATGAAATTTTGACGCTGATACAAACGCTTTTCTTTGGCCCCTTCGATGCGAATGCCTGGAACTGTCGGAAGAAGCGTAAAATTAGATGTGCGTTACTGGCAAAGTCCGGCATTGGGACAGGCGCTTCCTTGATTGTCCCCTTCTGGCTATGATTCTTTGACTTGTACTACTAGTACCGGTACGTACGACTGCGGTTGTCTCGAGAGGGCCCCAAAAATTTCCCTTGCTACGGTAAGCGGTGCGCCAAGTCGATACGATTTTTTTCTCAGAATACTTATCTCAACTGACTGGCACGCGATGCGTTAGTCGCCGACTGGCCCTCTTCTCCCGAATAACCAGAGGCATCATCCGAGTCCAAGCGGAGGTCTTTATGTTCCGACTCCCGAGAACGGCTTTTGAGCGGGGTGTGAAGCTTGTGCTGCGCAAGGGCTGCGTGGTTGTACAGCTACCCTACCTCAGGCAAGGTTTTGCTCGGGAAGATGATGGCGGCCAGGGACATGGTTCTCCAAGGTCTGAGTAGGGGAATTCAAGTTGAACATTGCGCAAAGGTGTATATGTCGTGTTTGATCCATATTCGAGGCTTATGCTCTTGTTCTTTCAATGCTAGGTTCGGCGTTTTTCGGAAGGCTTTCGTGGTCCCTGCAGCATATATCACCAGAGTCATCAACAAACTAATCTCGTTCGAACGTTCAAACGTCCAAGGTTGCTCAACGCAGGACTCGGATGCAAAATTCGACTGTGATGACAAGTCTCCGTGGTAACGAATGTAACCTAATGCGGGTTGAATAAAAACAAACGGGATTCAGCAATATTTCGGTCATGACCTCGGCGTTGCATCGATACCCGTTCCACTGTGAGTTCCTCCGTCAGATATTAAGCTTTAAGTCTGACGTGCTCTTTTATGCAGGGCTTACAAACCGGAAAATCAGCGCTCACGTTGAGCGCCTAAAAATCACGCCCAACCCAGGATCGCAGTCAATCTTTCTTTCTAATCTGATCTACCACCATCTCGTCTGTGCTTCACCCCCGAGTCTTCTTCCTTGATACCCTAAAGCGCAGCAAAGCTATAAACGACGAAGAAAGCTTTAGAACCATTGGTAGAAGTGTCCTACAACTCTGGTGTGTTTCTCCTATCCTCCTACGGGCGCTCTCTCTCTGAGCAACTTAATCGCCATTTTAGGTTGTTGTAACAAAACTATCCGAGCGCTCTCAGGAATCATACCCAAGGCTACTTCAGTTGCGCATTTTCACTCCCTGCTGGGCGTGAGAGCACAGCTTTACCGGAATAGGAGTTCTGAGGATTAGAGCAGAACCGCTACATTAACGACGACGTGTGAGTCATCGTGTACAGTGCTATAATCAGTCAGCCAATAACTAGCGGACTATTCTCATCTCACTAGCCGTCGCTCTTTACTACTATCACAATGTCCGCACCATACGTCTACACACCCCATCCGTCCAACCTACCTACCCCCTACATGAACAGCTACGCCCAATATTCTCCATTCATTCCCGACGCGAATCTATACCCCCCTTCTCCGTACAGTAACCCCAGCTCTCTCCCTGCATCACCCAACCACGGCCCATCAGCCCTCCCAAACCCAAACCCAGTCCCCAGTCCTTTTCAAGTCAATTTTCCTAGTAACGACCCATTCGGCTCACCCGGTTCACCATGGAATGCTCCTTACCGTGCACGCCGCCCTTCCTGGCACGGTAATGTGGACAACGTGAACCCAGGCTGGCTATCAGCTCCTCCGATGGGTCACCAGCGAACCCGCTCATTCGGCGACCACGCCGGCTTCCCCGGGTTCAACCAACAACCACCCGTAGGCCAGGGCTCCTTCTGGCCCGCCGCCTCGCCTTCATCTCCCTACTACCCAGTCTACCCCTCCATCTCCTCCCCGCGCCTCCAAATCCATCCATACCTAAACGGCGAATCCCCACGCGGAGATCTGATGTTCGACCTCTCCCTAGCCACATTCGCCCCAATCCGATACTTGGGCCCAGGCCAATCCGCCTTGCTCTCCGCGGACGAGCTCAACCAACCCGCCACGCACCCGCCCATTAACCGTTTACAAATCATATGCGACCTCATCCCGCAGTGGCCCATTAACCTCGAATACAACGCCCCAACCAACGGGCTTCCGCCCCCTATTACGGTGTACGATGTCATGTTGGCCGTATGGCAGAACTTGCAAGTCGGGATCTCGCATGTTGATTGGGCAAAGTTGAGTATGGGGGAGGAGACGCAGGTGGCGAGGGCTTATACGAGGAGGTGTAGGACTGCTGCGACTCAGGAGATGATGCTTAGGGCGCAGGGGGTGAAGAAGGTTGATTTTTTGTTGGATAAGGTTCATTTCAAGGGGTTGTTGAGGATTGGGGACTCATATGAGCAGATGCGGTTGGTTGTTGCTTAGATGGAGGCTTGGCGGGAACATTCGACGTGTTTGTTATCTGTCATGTATATAGCTTGCTTCACGATTGTTTTTTGACGACTTGTAAAAGGACCTTTGATGTATACTTATACTATCTCCTGTTTTGCATTCAAAGAAAAGGCATGGAACAACGGGGCTTCCGGACTGAACCAATTTTCAACGTTCTGGAAAGTTAAGTCGGGCGGGCATGAGCAGGAAAGATAGTACAATATTTGTGACCGATAGCATAGAATAGCAAGGTAATCATACAATAGAGATTAGCATAGGTATAGCCCTGGTAAGGATATGTCGTGAATGTCGTGAGTGTCAGTACAATGTTATGGGATAATGATAGGAAACAGTCCGTGGTAGTAGCACAGTGAGATGAGAGTACAACAATGTCAGATGAGAGGATGAGAAATGAGAATGCATAGCTGGCTTTGGTATAGATGACGTGGTCATGAACCAGAAACTAATTCCGTGACACTAGAAAGCGCCGGTATACACTCCACAAGGAGTTCTTCAAGAGTGGAAAGCCACCTTGGGTTGTGGGGGTCCGGTGGAATGGCAATGTGCCGTAGTTCCCAAGACCTGAAATCGATCCGTCGTTGGCGCATGGCGCGGCAAAACATACGCTGTAGCAACGTGAGCAATCGGCATCAAAAGTGTTGAGTGTTACTACTCACCAGCTCCTCGGACTTGTATGACGACCTCTTCCTAGTTTGATCACGAAGGACATCGGTGAAGTACACGCTTAGAGACCGGAGACGGGGAAGTCGTGAGGCCAGCAAGAAAAGGAGTTCAGGGCTGAGGTATGACACGCGGAACTGAAGGTGCTTGAGAGTAAGCGCCTCTGGTTGAATGGATTCGAATGGCTCAAGGATGCACTCTACATCAGCAAAAGTAAGAATGCGATCGTTGAGGATGAGGGATTCGAGGGTAGGGCAATGTTTGGTGAGGAAGTCGGACAAAATGTGTAATGGCGCGCGTAAAGGTCTCAAAGCCAACTCCAGACTGCGAAGCTGCGGGAAGGGCACATGGACTGACAGCATGATTCTCTGGATCCAGTTGATACAATCGGGGTCGTACTTGCCAGTATGGACTGGGGTGCACCTGCTGGCGTTGAGGGAAAGACGCTGAAGTGTTTCTCGGTGCATCTCCAGAAAACTGGAGAAGCTGGCTGGGTTGGAGAGGTGTCCCCCATCGAAAGGGATAGAGAGCGACACCGAACAAAGTCGGGGGAATCTCTTGAGTAATTTGAACAACCGAGAGAGGTCAAGGTTCTCGGAAGAGCAAGTGGATAGGATTGAAAGCGATCGTAAAGAGTCCTTGGTGTTGTGAACGAATACGATGAATCCGTCCAGTGCAATGTGAATGTCCCTTTCTTGCAGCCCAGCCATATGAAACGTAACCTCCAGATTTTCAAGCCGAGGAAGATTCACCCGAACAAGCAAGGAAAGAAGCTCCGGGGGGAGTTTAATGGACAACGTCACCAAAGTGTGTGCCCAGTCACGCAGCACGGGTTGGAGGAAAGCATCGAAGAGTTGACGATGGTACCGTCGTTCCTCGTTCCATGTAATCTCATACTCCTCCACACGCTTCATCGCCCCAAGAGCACTCCTGACACGGTCAATATCCTTCCTCATACGCCTTTCCAACCGCCTCTCTGCCTGCTTCTTTAAATGATCAGGATCTAGCACCAGGCAAAATCGATTCCAGAGATTCTCCGTCCGGTTGCGGGGCTGAATGAGCCAAGGCTGAATCCGAACTCGGCTGACCCGTTCGGCAACGTAGTCCTCCCTGCCGTAAACCTGAGGTTAGCTTACATAGATTCTGAAGAAACAATGAGAGATAAACCGAAGATGAGCCCAAAGCCTCTTCATTTGCTTGTCCGATCGTTCAAAATTCACCGAGCTGTAGCGGGCCTTCATCCATGACTCGAAAAAGATGGGGTGGATGTCGTGAACCTTCCAGAGAGCGTATTCAGGTAGATACTGTGATATCTGTCGCAAGACGTCCCTGTCCAAGTCTTGCAACACCATATCGCCTGTTCACGTCGACAAATGGGGACAGTATGGGTGGAGGGAGAGATTGATGAGTGACTCGGCAGTGGGCACCTTGAGGCTCATCATACTGGTGGGAAGGTGAATAGCATCACGTGGTGCTGTATGACGGGTCCGAAGTTTTGATCACCGGATTGAGGAGGGTGGGTAGGGGATTGGAAGAGGACCGGGGAGAACGCTCAGGAAGGCCTGCGATTCATTGGCGTCTACTAGAGGCTGGAGGTAGGACGGAAGAGTCAAGACATCGCCATCAGGCAACACTTAGTACATTGACGTGCATTGACAATCAACGCCACTAGAGCGACGCCAAGAAACGAAATCTTCGAACCAACTTCGAACATTCAAAGAAATTATGGCCTGGCAAAAAAAAAAAATAGCAACCGGGACCATCTTGTCGCGATTTAAATGCACCCCGCTAGCTTGAAAAAACGAGATTAGAATGGCTGGTGGTCAAGAGAGTAGGAGTGCGAGACAGAACGTGACGTGCGGCCTTTATGTAAATTTTGAACGCGAGTCCAGGAAGATCAGTCACTGAGTCAGTGTAAAAGCGACCCCAGTGCAAAAAATATATCAGATATTCCGTCCAGTCGACATTCAAGCCACAGCGAGGTACTGCCAGAACATTAGAAACGACGTTTTGCTATTTCAGCATTATGGCACCTTAAGGGCTTTGTCGTAATCCATTTTATACACGCAGAGAGAAAAATATATTTACATAAAAAAGAGAGTCTCCTATAGTAATAGTAAGTACAGTGCATGATCCTCCTCCTCCTTCAAATACATAAATAAGTAGGTGCCGTCCACTCCAACCCTCCTAATCCCAATCCTCATCATCATCATCCTCATCATCATCACTATCCCCCAACCTCTTATTCCTCTCCAAAAGCGCAGCAGCAAGCGCACTCGTCAAATCCCCTCCCCCACTACCACTCCCCGTAGTCCCCGTAGCCGTAGTAGTCCCCGTATCCTGCGGCTCAAGCGGTGCAATCCTACTTGGTACCGCTCTCCCACCACCACCAGCAGAAGGAGGGCCAGCATTAGCATTAGCATTAGGATCAGCCTTCTTAAGCTGATGTATCCCCGCGCCTTTAATAGACGCTAACAAATCCCCTCGACCAGGCTGTGCAGGGGGGAGAGAAGCCAACGTAGGCGGTGGAACGCTCGTATCGCCATTAGCCAATGGGATCGGCGCACCACCTCCCATCGGAGGCGGCGGAGGAGGAGGCGGCGGCGGTGGTGGTGGACCATCTGAAGTAGTAGGTGACTCAGAGGAAGGAGTCGCACTGCGAGGTGGAAGATGGGAGGGCGGACGCGCAGGCGGGGGAGGACCACGTGCAGGGACGGCTGGGCGTGCGGGGGGCGGTACGGCTGGACGTGCTGGGGGAGGTACTGCTGGTTTTGTAGGGGATGGTAGGGCGGGACGTGCAGGGGGCGGAGGGGGCCCGTTGGTGAGTCCGCCTGAAGGCCTGGCAGGGGGAGGTGGTGGCGTGTTGTTGGCTTGTGTTTGTGGGGGCGCTGGGCGGCGTGGTGGTGGTGGTGGCTGTATCGGGGCTGTAGCTGGAGGAGGCTCTCTGGCAGCTGGTGGTTTTCTGGGAGGAGGCTCTCTGGCAGGTGGTGGTTTTCTGGCGGGTGGTGATTCCGTGCGGTCTGGGAGTGTCGGTGGCTTCTGTGCAGGACGTACAGGTGGCGGTGGGGGCCGTTGCTGTTTCGGAGAAAGAGGCGAAGAGGAGACGCTCCCATTCGCACCATGTGATCCCTGATGCTTTCTCGGGGCTGGAGGTGGGGGCGGCTTCGTCTTCTTTGGCGCGGGCTTGCTCTGTTCGTGTTCTCGGACAAAGTTCTTTATGAATTCCATGTTTTCTTCGATAATCGCTTTGTCTACACCAGAATTCTCGAGGTTGCCAAGGAACGTGGTCCAGGAGGGGTCGACGCCCTTGGATGTGAACCCTGCTTCTGCGTCATACCCCATGTGCGCTATGTGTTTGAATGACCCAGCTTGTGGGCCTGATATCATGGATTTATCAACCCTGCCGCCTTTTGAGATTGACAGTTTCTTGGGCTTGCTTGTGTTTTTTTTCGCTGGGATGAGATTGTCAATCTTCAGCGTTGAGGCTCTTTTGAGAAGAAGGGATGCTAACGTACCCTTAGCATCCTTCTTCATCATGACTTTTTTGTAAAATATCTTTGCCTCATGTTCCTCCGCAAAAACGAACCCAATCATACATTTCTGAGGGGGCACCAGTCAGTCGGGAAAGAGATAGGAGAAGGAATGATTGCAACTCACATCGCCCGCAAAGGAATGAAAGAAGCCCCGATCTTGGCTATATTCCAGCCCCTCATAAAGCTCATGTTCCCAAATCACGCCCCTGGTCCCATCCAAGTCTACCAGCCGGAAATACAAGATGTTCTTATGTGTGTCCCTTGCAAAGACGAGTCCGCCCTGCAGGCCTGCATACGACCATTTGTCAGGTTGTGGATAGGCGTAGTAGATGCGCGAGAGGGCGGCAAAGATGATTTTGTTGGACGATATGGGGACTGCAGCTTTGACCTTGGACTTGTCGTCGGCGTCGAGGGTCGACGTTGCAGGCATGATATGGAGCGGGAGAGGTTTGTTAGACTTTACAGGTGAACTGGGCGGGTAAGAAGGGAAACAGAGAAAACCGAGTCAGAATGGGATATAAGCTAAGGCGCCGTTGTCAAACACAGGTGGCCGCAGCGGTCAAGCACAATGGCAAGTATTTTATTTTGTTTGTCATGGCTGTCAGTGGCTGTCCTGCGACATCATCGGTCACGCCGCCCACCGTCAACAAGTTTCTACCCATCTATCGCCAGATTCGATGGCTAGGTCAACTCGAATGATCACTGAAATATGGCTCATAAGGTAACAAGTAGGGCCATTTACCGTCGGAGGATTAGCCTCATGAATCATCCACCACTGCGGCTGCAACCGACCAACAATGGTAATGGCCGTCGATCGACATCAATGATGGAGCCCTGCGGAACTTGGACGCAAATTATTGGCTTGGCCCGCTACCTCCATTGGAGCCGTCGAGCATCTAGGATTGCCTGATGACTTCTGAACAGGGAAGTTTTACGACTGAGTGTTCTATAAGTGCTAGGGTACATCGACGCCCAGCCAAACTTGCATGTATTTTCTCTTCCAACGTACAGTCATCCACCTGCTAATGATACACCCAAAATGAGAAATTAACTTCAACAAATTTGAGCACAACATTTCTCTACAAAAACTACATGAAGATCTCAGATAAATGCCCTTCTATGACCATACCAAATTTCAGAATATTCAAAGAATATTTGACCCACACTTCACAGAGAAAAACTAAGATTATGGGTGTATCATTGAGTGGTTTGACTGTATTTGGCTATTTCTGAAAAACAGTCCATTTTGTATGCTCCACAGCTTTGCCAATTCTGCCTCAAATGTATCCAAATTATGTACGGTGGTAGATATGAGTTTACACTACTTGTTACAACTTGTTTTGTAAAAATCGGCCTAGTATTGAGCGAGATATTTGCTAGTCAAAAGTGTATCAAATGGGGGTGGTGTATCATTAAGGGGTGGATGACTGTACATACTTTTGAAAATTGAAGCTATCTCGCTGGACGTTGCGCTAGCCCGTTTGGAACGATGCTCAGCATTGTTATCCGCAAGCCCGAATTTAGGGTTAGGTGTTAAAAAGTTTTATCTCTCCATCGTTTCTTATCTGCCCGCCATGGCCAGCAACAAGGTAGTCGGCATTCTCGGTGCGCGCAGTCCTCTACACATAATACCCATCCAACCTACTATTTTTCAATTCAACAGGAGGCGGCCAGCTGGGGCGCATGCTAGCAGCCTCTGCATCACTACTCAACATCCCCGTCATCATCCTCGACGGTGGGCCCAACACACCCGCAAAGCAGATCCTTGCATCCCCCTATCATACCCACATCGACGGCTCATTCTCAGATCCCATAAAAATCAAAGAGTTGGCGGCGAAAGTCGATGTATTAACGGTGGAGATTGAACATGTCGACGTGAATGCCCTCGATGAGGTCGAATCGACATTTAAGAATGTGCAGATCCATCCAGCCCCCGGGACTATTAGGATTATACAGGACAAGTATAGTCAAAAGGAACATCTGGCACGAAATAACCTACCCGTGTCCGATTTCATATCTGTCGAGTCGAGCGTGGAAGGTATCAGCAGCGCCGCAGCCACCCTCGGTCTCCCACTAATGCTGAAAAGCCGTACCCTGGCATACGACGGCCGAGGAAACTACGTCCTGCGCGACCTGGCGCAATCCCACGACGCGCTGGCCGCTCTGGGGGGCCGACCCTTGTACGCGGAAAAATGGGTTCCATTCACCCAGGAGATTGCGGTTATGGTGGTACGCACCACCACGGGTGAAGTAAGCTCGTACCCCGTGGTGGAGACGGTGCATAAAGACAATATATGTCACCTCGTTTTCGCCCCACTACGCACGCGCGATCCAGGGCTTATAAAACGTGCACAAGGTATCGCAGAGGCGGCGGTACAATCGCTCTCAGGAGCCGGCGTTTTTGGTGTGGAAATGTTCCTTATGGAAAATGGTACTTGTTTTCTTGAGTCCTCTTCCCAATTTTCAATAAGTTGATCCACGTTAGGCACGGTATACATCAACGAAATCGCCCCCAGACCACACAACTCAGGACACTACACCATCGAAGCCTGCGAGACCTCCCAATACGAGAACCACCTCCGCGCAATCCTCTCCCTCCCCCTCGGCTCAACCGCCCTAAAAGTCCCCTCAGCAGCAATGCTCAACCTCATCGGCGCCTCCACCTCCCTCTCCGAAATCCAACAAACCACCTCAGTAGCCCTCTCCCTCCCCGGAACGTCCGTCCATCTATACGGCAAATCCGAATGCAGGAAAGGCAGAAAAATGGGACACATAACAATAACAGCACCAAATGACGCTGAGCTCCGCGCGCGACTCCGTCCACTCCTCGAGTCTCTACCAAACTCAACTGCAGACGAAGTGGCGCTCTACGCGCCGCTCCCACCCACCGCGGGCTCAGGGTTCCCCTCCCCCTCTCCCCTTGTGGGTATAATAATGGGTTCAGACTCCGACCTCCCCGTGATGCTCCCTGCTGCCCGTATCCTGGATGCATTCTCCATCCCTTATGAGCTGACCATCGTCTCTGCGCACCGGACTCCTGATAGGCTGGTAGAGTACGCTAGGTCCGCGGCGGGGAGGGGTGTGAGGGTTATCGTGGCTGGGGCGGGGGGCGCGGCTCATTTGCCGGGAATGGTGGCTGCTATTACCCCCCTTCCAGTGGTTGGTGTGCCGGTTAAAGGGAGTACGTTGGATGGTGTTGATTCGCTTTATAGTATTGTTCAGATGCCTGTATGTGTTTTTTTCTTTCTTTCTTTTCCATCCCCCCTCTCCTCTCCTCTTCCCCCTGATCGTTCTTTTCATCGCCTGTATTAATAACCCGTCTTCTTTTTTTAATAGCGCGGCATACCAGTAGCAACCGTAGCAATCAACAACAGCACAAACGCAGGGCTCTTAGCCGTCCGCATCCTATCCGCCGGGATGCCGGAGTTGATTGGGAAGATGGCTGAGTACATGAGGAAGATGGAGGGCGAGGTTTTGGACAAGGTGGGGAGGTTGGAGGAGGTGGGGTGGGAGAAGTATCAAGTTGGGGGAAAATAGCCGGGAGAACTTGAAGGGGAATTAAATATTGCTTTAGCTTCTGTACAACATTGGAGGTACTACACACAGGATCGTAAAAAAAAAAGACTTATTATACAATTACTGCACCGGGAAAATAGGCTTGTGATGTGATTCCCTGAATTAACGCCAACGCCTCCGTATGGTGGTTGGACTAGTATACTATTAGGAGTTTTATTTCACGAGCTTACTAGGCTCTTCAAACTTAGATGAGTGTGTGCCGACATCCGATTCCAAACATCTCCAAAATTCATCATTTACGTACTTGAAATTCCCTTGGAGAAAATATGGGAAAGTCGCTTGTAAGTCGGTTTTGTTCTGATGATCATATTTCCTTTGGAGGAAGTCCCGGACAACAAGTCCCGGACCCCAAGAACTTCACTCTGCTAACCTTCCTACCAGTCGCGAGTTGCTGGGACATTCTCAATTCTAGTGGTTCACAGGCTGCAAACGCCACATGAGGAGACCCTGGATCTGAAGACTGAAACCGGTCGAAAGACTAGACGGCCAAGCCCTTGCTGAAGACTATGCATCGGCATCTTGAAGTTCGGATTAGAGGGTTAGATGGTCAAGGACATGTAAAAGCGCTAGCGTGTGATTCAACTTGAAGCCAAACTTCATGCCACGGTTGAGAGCATTTAATTTGGTAAAGGCCCGGAACAGAACGCAGTGGCGAGAAGCCATGAGAGGCGCTGAACGAAGGATTTTTGTGTTTGAGTAGTAACCGTAGAATAACATCGCTTCTGCAGAGCCTTTCCAAGGCCTGCCTGGAACCCAAACCCTCTACTCTACATATGGGCGCTCCCGCAATCTGCACTATGTCGTTTGCATGGTAACAATCACCCAAACACAAATTTCCATGATCCATCTACCAAGTGACCAGCTTGGGCCTTAACAAGATTATTTTTGTATCGCGATCTGTAGCGCCAAGGAGTTAGTGTAGTTACCCCTGAGGTACGCCGTTAAATTCTCGTACCGGGTGCTAAATAGAAAAGAGACAATTGATAGAGTTCGCAACTTCTCAGTTGATGACGACGCTATACGCGGATCTAACGAATTGACCCTTTGAGCAAGACTAACTCGGAGAAAGAACAAATGGATAGACGCACGTTCTGAAAGTAGCTGTCCCGGAGGTTGCTTCAGTGCCCGCCTGAAGCGTCGTTAAGTACTCTGAAGAGCTAATACTTCCACTGCCCGTCAGATACTATCACAAAAATAAATCAGTCTCTTTCAGAAGTAGGGAATTCTGACATCGTCAACCTTGATAAAGACGTTGAGATCACCACCGAACTTCGTAATAATGGTGCCGTTGGACGGAAGGAAGGAATACACATTGTTATAGCCGTTCGTGCCAACATACAGGTTCCTTGCAGGAGAGGTCGTCAGAAAATGCAAGGACAATCACGAGTGTCTTGGGCATACCAGGTATATCCAGCAAGGGGGATACTGTTCGCAAAGGCTACAGCGTTTCCAGAGGCGCTGTACGAGTAGGATATAGGACCTGAACTGAAATTCGCGAGCCAGATCATAATTTCATTATGATTGCTCCCTCCTGGAGTCGCTGAAGTGAAAAGATCAAAAGCGACATCCGCAACGACGCTTCCCGACGTGCTTTGCGACCACTTCCACGTAGTCTACAGCGAATTCAAATTAAGCATTCGCAATAGAACGGCCATTTTTAAAAAAAACTCACAGGAATACTGGAGATAGTTTGAAGCGGCTTATTCAACCCATTGTTGAGTTGGATATTCGTATAACTCTTGACGTTATAACCACCAGCCCATTTCCACGGGTTCTTCCACGCGATGGTGGTTCCGTCGAAGGACGTAATGGCAGCGCAGCTTGATCCAGAGCTGGCATCTGATTTACCCCACTGGTCGAGACCCAGGACGTACTGGCCTGCAGTGACGCTGTCGTAATCGCCTGTGGGAGTGTTTTAATAATAAATACACGGGTGAGAGAAATGGCGAAAGGGATGGTTACCACAGTGGGAAGAAGTGTCGAGCGCGCCGGCGTGCACGTGGGTGCTTGAGCAGAGGAGGAGGAAGGCGGAAAGGAGTGTGGTCTTGAAGGAGTGCATAGTTTGAAAGAGAGGAAATTATCCAGCAGAGAAGAGTCTTGTGCACAACTCAATGCTGCCTGGTGCTATTTATTGGTTTCGAGATCCACTCATTGCGGGATATCGACCGGATAGAGCAAAGAACCATATGGCAACATCTGATACCGAGCCGTCGCCCCTGTTTCGCACAGAGGGCGCGATTTGCAAAGGTTACGATGACTGCGGGAAGATGATTTCCTCGCCTGGAAGTTGGAAGCGATATCTGCTCATTTTCGTCGTCAGGCAGGTAAGCCCAAGCTGAGAGCCGACAAGTATCCGAAAGGGATGGTGTGAAGGTACATCGATTCTTGGTTATTTGAATGGAAGACCTTGACGACCTTGCGTAGGGCCAACAGGGATATATAGATTGTCGTAAGGAGAATACCACCCGAATCCAAGTACAGGGACGAGATGGAACATGCCAGTGCGATATGTAACCGCCCACCCGAGATACCGACCGCATACCAGCCAAAGCACCGGAGTACAACCGAGGGCATGAAGGACACTTTGAATGTGTTGTGAGCGGACAAAGTTGGGAGATGGTGGAAGACTGAAGTATGGCAGTAACAGTTTTTTCGTGCAGGTGTTGTGGCATCGAGTTATCCAGGACAACTGAACTTTCCCCGCTACGAAAAACATGGAGCGCTGGTTCGGGAGAAGAAGAGATGCACGAGAAGACCTCAGAGGAGGAAGAGGGTTGTCCACTTGCCACGGACTCAGACGGATAAGCAGCCGGGGCCAGGTAGAGCATACTAGCATTGTCTCGGCACCACGTTGCGTATCGAGCGAAGGATTGGCGTGAGTTGCGAATAGTGGTTGGATTCGAGTCATGAGGAAAAAGTTAGAAAAACCGTGCCACTGCGAGTAGTGGAAAGAGAAAAATATTCGGAGGGGATGTCGTACGGAGTGCCCGCTGGCTGGATTGAACAACCGACCTCACCATTACGAGTGGCGCGCTCTACGACTGAGCTAAGCGGGCGATGAAAAACATTATACCATTGCTTATTCGTGCGTAAACCAGTGTCGCATGATGCCTCCGACTTCAATTTGTAGGCTAAGGTGGAATTTAAGGTGAGTAGTACACGTAGCATTCGATCACAGCCATCCTTGTCGAGTCGTGATGACTCATGATCAATAAGTTGTATACATTACAGGGCAAACACTCTTGGCTCTCGTGGCTTGACCTGGTATCCGATCGCCCAGATGTTCTCCAGTTTCGTGTCTGCCCTCCTCGGTACTTCAAGAGTATGAGGCAACAATACGCATGAGTTTGACATATGGACTCCATCTGGTGATTTCAAGTTCGTTATCTCCCCGTCAACAATTGGTCCAGAATGCGCCATTAACACAAAGAGCGCGTGAGGATTGTCGTTAAGCCGAGGCCCGACTCGATATCACCAATTTCGATGTGACCTAAGTTTGCTGAGCGACACGCCTCGTTTATTCAAAAGCTGTCCTCTACATCTGGATTACTCACTCGCCCTACTGCTTCTCCCCTATGAACTTGGAACCTCGTCTCTGGTTTCCAAGTAGAGATATGCTCTTTGACAGATTTACTTCTGGGCCGTGTAGCGGAGGGGTGTAATTTGCTCTCGACTTTTTGGTTACTGGCGCTTGATGTTTCTTTTACAGGTTCGTATGATGCTGATTCTTTGCTTTCCTGTGGACAATGTCAGCCAATACTTAGTCAAGAAGTCTGGTGGCACGCTATACGAACGACATTCCCCGAAGTTCGTGTCGAATCTGCCTCGTACCGGTTGCCTTCCTTTCCATAACATAGGACGTCTGGGACCTGAACGATAGATGCATGAAGTCTGTTGCTGATTTCCTGTTTTTGCAACCTCGTTTCTTTACGTTAGTTGAGTGTGCGCTGCAACTCACTGCTCCTGTATGACTTAGATTCGCCAAATTCCTTCCCCTAGTATCATGATGGTCATTAGCTTGATGCGACATGATTTCTTGTTTCCTCTTCGAAATTTGGAGGAAGTTATGATGTTTCACGTCTATTTTTAGGTCAACCCAGTGAGACTTCGGGATTCATAGCTATTTATAGAATCACACAGATCACGTGCCTTGCACCTGTTGGAGGGCGTTGAATCGACTGGGAGTAGTGTTGCCGTCGAATCGAAGTGACTTCGAGGTGAGTTCGATTCGATTCGAAAATCACACCACTTCGATGCACTTCGAGCTACCGAAGTGAGTCGAAGTCCTTTCGTGATGGCCATCAAAAATCGCCAGAAATGGAAGTTTTCCGCACGTGAGGCGAGTTTATCATTGTCGCGTCCTCCGTCGCGTCTTCAGTCCCACCTCTTTCTTGAACTGTGGGGCTCGATGACTCTTTTATATTGATGTCAACGTGCGCCGCTCCCTCGTCACTCCATTGTTGTCAACGCCGACCGCCGCAGAAGTAATCTCAACACCAATTCCGCGTGAAATGAGTCATGACAGTGAAAGAAAAACAAGCAGAGGAACGTGAAGATTAGAGCATTGCGCTGCGTGATGAACTCGAGAAGAATGAAGGCAAAATGTTCGAGACTTCAATTCAAAACATGGTTTTGACTGTTCCCTCTAATAAAATGCAACTTGAGTATCTAAAGATGGATGAATTTTGTGGTTTCACCACGGAACTCTGAAGATGACAGTACAGATGTTTAAAACTTTCTATTGTATCACGGTCTAAAGCTTAGATACTCTACTAGTACTACACTATCTTGGTGCGAGAGGCTTGACAATTGCTGATGATTTGATTGGCTGATCAATATCCGGCGACAACCAACTTCGATTCGATTCGATTCGACATCACGAAGTGGGGCGAAGTCAACACATTTCACCACTTCGATTCGATTCGATTCGCTTCGCGGCAACACTAACTGGGAGAGAATATTCTCATGAGAATAATCACCTGATGACCCGCAATTGGCCGGTTGTGGCTGGGTTGTGGAAGTTGTTGTTCAATACTAGTAAACAAACTCAGCAAAAACATAGTTCACCCCCTGTACCACAGGGGAAAAAGCTAGAAACTGTCAAAAATGTATTTTACGCAACTAAGCATCGTTTTAAGTCAATCTACATTAAATTTACAAATGGCGGTGTCCTGAGGAACAGAAAAATGCGAAATTTCGGAGGGGAACCTTGATCAATGATTCAAGGTGTCACTTTCTGTGAGATGGAAGGGTTATAATCTGAGGCAGGTGTTACAGACAGATAATGTTAATTCTAGGTAGTTGAGGACTGGGCAGCTGGCCATTGTCGAATTGGATGGTCAGCCGCGTCGATCGACATCTTCCGGAATAACTGAAAAGCACACTCATAACACAAAATAAAGATCCTCCCATCCTTATCCGAAAGAATAACCACTCCCTGAATTTTCCTTCTTCCCCTTCCCCACTTGCCCAACTCACCCTCAAATCCCTCTTACACTCCCACCAACATACTCAATCCAAACGGCATGTCCAAAATCAACAGCCACCAACGGTCTAGGCCGATCAGGCGTCCCTCTATCCTTGTAGTCTTCTTCAAAGATCGCGTTGAACACCTGACGTACCAGAGGTGCATCAGTCCGTCGTCTTGCTCTATTTGCGTGGGGGTGCTCAATGATGTGGTGGATGTAGATGTGGATGTGGTGGGGGGCTGAGGTTGAGATCCGGAAGAGGAGGAAGAGAAAGGGCGAAGAGGAGGAGGGGTCACGCAGTTCACCCCAAGCCCAGAAGCAGTCCTGTACGAATTGTAGTTATCGTGATTGACCGGCACCCGAAAAGAATGTTGTGTGAGCACGAAGTGCAGACGATGGCTCACTTGGTCGTGTTCCGCCAATAAGATGACTGTGGACCTTACACGTGGGATGTTCAGTAGGCTGGGCCACCATTGTCGGACAAAGTACGCACTTTCGGAATACGAGGGTGGGAGGGGGAATGGGTTGTTGTTAGTGACAAGGTAGTGTGTATGTAGTGTGGGTTGTTTGGCATTGGAGCCTTCGGGTAAGGTAGGCGGGAACTATATGGCAGGATTTGAATTCATGATTGATCCAATTGCTTCTCAAGACTATTTTGGGACCACTACCATTAGGTAATCTCCACTCTCCAGAACCTGACGATGCTTGAAATATAGCA
This sequence comes from Laccaria bicolor S238N-H82, assembly GCF_000143565.1. Taxonomy (NCBI): domain Eukaryota; kingdom Fungi; phylum Basidiomycota; class Agaricomycetes; order Agaricales; family Hydnangiaceae; genus Laccaria; species Laccaria bicolor. Next base: position 1,361,459 of record NW_001889879.1, read on the forward strand.
CAGATGTGATACAAAAATGCAAGTAGAGTGGATCACAAGAAATAACATGGAAAGGATTGTAAAAAGAGTGGAATTAGAGGGCGACAGTCTTTGAAAACGAGGGACAGCGCCCTCAGTCAATGAATCAAACATGTACACACAAAGCCTCGGCGCTACGACAGCACTTGCAGCGTTGGCGTAGGTTCCACACGTAGATACAAGGTAGAGATATATGGCTGATTAGTTTCCTTCAACTTCGACATTCTTGGATGTATAGAATTTTCCAGATCCTTCTCAGAAAATAAAAACCAAAATAGACCATATTTGTGACTCCTGGTCAACTGCCAGTGAATGGGCAAGTGAATGGGAGTACAAGATTCGGTCCGCTGGAGATCAGAAAAATCAGCTGAACTCGCATGGTTGAGGGCCTTATATTATTATATCCGACACAGAACAGTACCAGAATATATGTATTTATGATATTTAGTAGGCTTTGGTCTTTGGAGGCTGGCACCCTGTAAATAAAAACAATGCTTCTATATTGACATTTTTTTTTCTGGATTTTTATGTTCCAAGCTGTCTGCCATTGGTAGCATCCACCTTGCGTCCACCGTAAAAAAAAAGACTACTGAAGAAATCTTCATTGACTTGTTTTTATGCTAAGTCGTTGCTTTTGTCGCAGAGCATAGCCTTCGGATTCTATTACCAAACATGATAAAATTTAAAGGAGCATACATAGTTTCCATAGCATATTAGCGTGTAAGTATGAGACTGTCCAATTAAGTATTATCATTATTAGTTTGGAGGTTCACCTGCAAGTTTACTTATCCATACTACTAAAAACCATTTTTACTGTCTTTGAACAGCCTTGGTGGTTGAAATATTATCGAATCCTGAGCAAGAGAAATAAGATTCGGCAGATCCCAGCAGCGGAAATTGAATTCTCATTGGTGAAATGCGTGCGTCGGAAATCAAAATTCTGCCATATAGTTCCCGCCAACGCTATTCGGGGTAAGCCGTGGTTCTCAGATTCTCGTGGCCCCAGCAGGTTCAACGTTCTGACCTGTTGCAACGCATTGTCTACGAAAAGTTGCTTACAATTAGGGCAGACTACTGGTGTTTGTAGTTGCTATTACATAATAGCTATGCTTATGTGATAGCTATGCTTATGTGATAGCTATGCTTATGTGATAGCAAGTGGCTGTGTAATCTCTGGCTTGCTCATATACTTTTGCCCTCTCTGCGGCCTTCCACCACATTTTTATATCATGTAAAATAGAAGATACATTGAGATTATTGTGCAAATACAAGCTATTACAAAATTTCTATGTATTTTACTGTTCAATTTTCAACTACATCACAATATAACTGTTGGGATAAGAAATTCAACAGGGAAAGAATGTGATTGTCAATTTGACATTTGGATAATTGATCAGCTTTGAATATTAGCTGAAAAAATGTGAGATGAAGTGCCACAGTCATTTGAAATCAGAGGATGGGTAAATCATTCAATGTATGCCTAAACAAAAGAGGTTTCTGGGGTTCTTCCCATTCCTGAAGAAATTAGATTCAAGTCAGCTATGCAACAACTATTGATGCCTGAGCCTTGGGTAAAAAAATGGAACTGATACTTGGGATTGTGTCAAGGTACAAAATATGCTGTTATGTCCATCCTACTGTTGCAGAGAAACAGTTGTTTTTAAAGCTTATGTGTGAGTATCTAGCATTAATCAGGGAGATCCTGACTGCAAAAAAAAGCTGTAATTGTACAGAATTGTAATCATGCAAAGGGAAATGAAAATGATATCTTCTACAAAATATATTCTGTAGTATGGCCTGTGAACATCAAAATGGAGGTGCTTCACATACAGCCCATCAAGCAAAGGATCAATTGCTCCCACCCAAATTTTTTAAAGTAATCCAGGGCTTTATCATTTGGATGTGGATAGTCATTTTCTTGAATCATCACAGGAGAGCATTAATTCAGCCCACACAATATCACTGCTAGCCCATTACAAAATACAGTTTAATTAGCTAATAAAAGGCCTGCACAAGATGTCCTAGCAATTTCAGCTCCCTAATTACCTCCAAAGAGAATCAGAGCAGGAAATGATGCTCTAGGCCAGAATTTGAGGGCAGTAGGGCAGATAAAATTTACTGGAAAATTCCAAACAGAGTAGATTGTGATGGGGGGGATAGCAGGTATCCAAAAGGCCAGTTGTAGGTGGAGATGGAACAATGGGTCAGTAGTTTATAGCTCATGATTGTAAGATAAGATAAGATAAGAAATATTCCTCTTTTTTTTTCGCTTTTTCCCTCTTTTTATTTTATTTTATTTTATTTTCTTCTGTAGCAACTACAAACACCAGTACCCTGCCACAATTAGTACCTAGCTAGCGAGGTCGCTATTTCGGTAGTTACCTAAGTTGCTTATGCAGCGTAGTTAGCTAATAAATAATTCTCATGCCACTGGTGGTAGCTTTTGCAGTTGGGGAGTGCTAGTCCGGCCAACGTCCCCCTTGTAGTACCTCGTAACGCACTCTAAGCACGAGCTGGCGAGGTAACTTGTTTACCTGAGTTATTATGTAACGTAGTCAGCTTGAAATTATGTATGTACTAACAACGTGCCTACGGCACGGCACTCGCTGCGCTCGGCCGTTCCTCCAGCACTGATCACAGCTTGTTATGTACTAATGTAGTACCATTGCCACGAACCAACTGGCAACCATAAACAAAAGCTGGACAAAAGCCTCGCTTTTCTATCCCACGGCGAGGTTGAACAACTGACTATTTAAGCAATCTCAACCGATGTCAGTGGGATGACAGTTCCCAACGTTCCCAAGGTGCGTTGTTCCGTTATTGTACCGCATCATACGCAACCCTTTTGACGGGATTTAAGTCGCCTTTCCGATGCCAGGCCACCTTGTATTTGTGGACCCACAAGTGCCTACGGGGATCTACTGGACATCTTCTTATGCAACCATGCTGCTTCACTACCTCTCAACTTCATGGCCTCACTACTTTCAAGCTTTTTCAAATCCGATCGTCAGAGTACTCCTGGACCCACATCACGCCAATCCCTACACACACTTAGGCCACCTTCCACGACCGCCTCTCAACCCTCGCCAGCAGCAGAAAACCCAGCCAACCAGCCAATCCAAGAACCACAAAAGCCGATCTCAGCCATACCTCCGGTATTCGATGACTTTGAGGCTTGCCTCACTTACATACGAGAGTACAAATTAGACCCTGCCGATTCCTCTCATGAGGTTTGCTTTGCCAGATCTTATCGCTGAATCTACCTGTGTTGAAAACATTTATCATCTAGAAGGAATGGTCTTTTGCATGGAACTCCAACTTGGAGGGGCATTACAACCCGGTTTCAATGGGGGGAAGGCCATATGATGGGGTGCATCGTATAACGGCATGGGAAGATACAAACCTCTGTGCAGCGTGGATCGACGAACTCGAGAAACTGCTGATTTTCGTGAGTTTTTACTTTTTCTTCTCGACCCGACCACTCATAAAGATTTTCTCGATAAGGCTGGTCTTTTTTCTGGCGTCGTCACTGCATTTGTGATCCAATCCTATCAAATTCTTCAGGAGGATCCGAACGAGGTTTCAGCACGCATGCTTACACAGATAGCGACCCAACTCGGTAACCCTTCCGCGCAAGCTCTTACCCCACTACAAATATCCCCACCATTCTCTCCTCCACGCTGGGCTGTGATCGTGAACATAGTCTGGGTTATAAGCGTTTCCTTATCCCTCATAGCTGCCCTAGCCGGGATTCTGTGCATGCAATGGATCCGTGAATTCCGGCGTGAAACGAACCTGTCTGCCAAAGATAAGCTGTCATTGCGCCAGTTGCGTTACGATGGCTTGCAACGTTGGCACGTCCCAACCATTATGACAGCGCTCCCTGTCATGCTTCAACTTGCTCTCTTGCTCTTCTTCGCGGGCCTGCTCCAGTTCATGTGGAATCTCCATGTAGGCCTTGCCATCTCCCTCCTCGTTGTCCTTGGGCCTGTCATCGTGTTCTACTTTGCAAGTACTTTCGCGCCAGCGGCTCAGTTTTGGTATGGCAAACAATGGTTCATGGGCCCTCAATGCCCATACAAATCGCCTCAAGCTTGGGTGGCCTTAAAATGCACAGTGTATTTCGCTGCATTCGTTGTTGCATGTGTTCGGGTTTGTAGACGTGGTGCTAGTCTCTTGAGAGAGAAACGCTTTGGCGTTGGAATCCCTGTCGATCCAGAACAAGGATTACATGCAGTGGACCCCCAGGGGAAGGTTGACACAGCAGCGACAGCGGTGACGCCTGTATTTGGCGTGCCGGCAGCTGCAGTGGTCCAACAGCCCGACAGGAGTCAGTCTATACCAGCTATTACGGTCTATCCCCCCTCTTCCGGCAGTCCAAGCACAGCATCATATACAACTGCTGCCAGCTCTGTTGGAGACGTATCAGATAGACCGTCCCTATCGGAAGACTCCAACCAGGCCCAGGAAGCCACATCAAAGGTATTGGCGAACCCCAGCTCCTTGGTTGACACTCCTGATAGAAAGGCGTCCGATTTGAGCGCTTTCCACTCTTCCCACTTTTCCTTGCACGCTGCTTCGCCAACTTCAGGTACACCTGTCATTTCAAACAGTGCTGTTCACATGGCTATACCTTCGACAACCGCCAGTGTAACCACCTCTCCAGCCAAAAGTGTGGTTGCCCAAGGGAATAATCTTAGTTCAGCCGACCCCACGAAATCTCAGCCCAATGCCGACGCCTCACTACCAACCAACGTTCAAGTACCTCAAACGGGAGTGTCTCAGAACAATTCACCGACGACCTTGGCTGTACAAAATGTTACCAACTCGCAGGGCAGGAGTTCAACGCTCAAGCCACGGTAAATTTCTTTCCTATTCGGATCTTGCATCTCGTATTCATCAAGTATCTGCACAGACGTTACCTAGAAGGTCAAACCATCCAGTCCTGGAACGAGTACGACACCCAGTGGCGTCGGTATCGACATGATCACAACTCGGCTAACGAATTTCGCGACTTGGCGAAAACGCTCAACTGGATCATCAGCGCGCAATCCCCACATGCTTACGACATTCGCTTCGTCATCTTCGCGTTGTATACCGCCTCCCTGTCAGATCCTGATGCCGCGATTCCCGTTCTTGAGCACTTGCGGAACCGTCATGTACCGGAGAAGGAGGTGATAGTACCTTGTTTGATTGGCCTTCTCAAACACCTATCGAGAGAGGTGGACCCTACGGATCCTACTCTAGCCAATGTCAACCTTCCTACTCTCAAGTCCGACATGATTCTCGCATGTAGTATGATGTACTTTCCACAAGACAACGAGACCAAGGAAGTTTTCATCAATTCTTTCCTGGAGCTGTGCATACGAGTTTTGAACGCCCCTGTGGCTCTTGGGTTGTGGGACGTTCATGACGTTCATGACCCAGATACCGAGGCCTGCAATCTGTTTTCGTATTTCGATCACACATTTCGACCGCATACTGAAAGATTTGACCTTAGTGAGCGCATCCTACCCTCTCTCTCACTCGCATACTGAACAACCTCCTTCCAGTTCATTCAAATGTGCTCGAACAACTCATTCATCTCGTCACAAGTAGACCCATACTGGACCACACCACGAAAAAACTAAACCTGGCCTTTGAATTATTCTTTTGGGCGGTCAGGCAAGTTGCCATTAAGAAACTGAAGGACGAGGACGCTATGGAACTCAGCAAGGCGATAATGTCTGCTAGCCAGCACCTCGAAGGTTGGATGACGGAAAAGATGCAAGGCCTGACCAAGGGGGATTCTGAAGGATTCGAGACATTGCTTGAGTGTGTCGCCTGGGTGCTTGGAGCATTTGCTTACATTTCCCCCCTCGCGAAAGAAAGCGATGGAGTCGTCTCTGAATGGACCAACGACGAAGCCCCTGAGCATAAGCTTATCAAAACGTCGCTCTTCATCTTTATGACCGGGACCGTCCTCCAGAAATCGACGACACTTGGGTACAAAGTCGGGCACTATCTTCCAGACGCCTGGGGTCGGCCACAGCACCAGACAAGTGACACTGAGACGGGCATGAAATCTCTGCGTACTTTGATCTATCATTTCGGACTGAGAGAATGGGCAAAGGAGTTTGTTTTTGCGGTAGAGTACTTGAAGTTGGATCTTAGAAATAGAAAAATGTAATCAAGGTATGCGAACCTATATGTAATGACGATCACGGCGAGGCAGCAAGGCTGTGCGCGATCGACTGGATATATAATTAGGTTCTGTGGGTTCGCCATTTCCTCCCCGCCTATCCCTCTACTAGACCAGTCATCTGCCAGGGCTGGTAGGATGCGGAGCCGCCGTTGTGTGCTCATCAGGTCTGTTTATGACCCAGTGTCCCAATTTGACGCCGATATATTTATATCCGCATAGCACGGAGTGCCCTCTGCCCCAACAACCACCCATTTGACGCTGTACATCCCGATCTCTCAAACCATCGGAAATGGATCAACTCGTATGTATAATCCTTAATCTTGTCTAGAAAGGCGTCTTTATACATTGCTTTTCGATTGCTCGTAGTCCAAGGGTATGTTCTCCAGCTTTTATCTCTATCTAAGCGATCGGCTGATCATCGCATGCACAGAACAAATCGACTGTGCGTAAACGTTCTTCGCTTTGGCCTCATCCCTCCAGTTTTCTCAGATCTATGTTCTTTCTGTGTTTCCAGCATACAGAGAAGCATTCTCTCTATTTGACAAAGGTGCGACGATCATATATTAAAATCGAAGAATCATGATTCATATTGACATTTGACTCTCGACTCCCTTTCGTAGATGGCGATGGCACGATCACCGCCAAGGAATTAGGCATCGTCATGCGTTCGCTGGGCCAGAACCCCACCGAGGCTGAGCTACAGGATATGGTCAATGAAGTAGACAAGGACGGAAATGGAACGATCGATTTCGAAGAGTTTTTGGATATGATGTCGCGCAATGCTGTGGACGAGAATGCAGAGGAGGAAATGCGCCAGGCGTTCCTGGTCTTTGACAAGGACGGAAGTGGGCAGATCAGTAAATCTGAGTTGAAACAGGTCATGCGCAGTCTCGGTACATTGAGCTATCCCTTGTGGTCTGACACAACTAATGCCACGTTCGACGCAGGGGAATACTTGACTGATCAAGAGGTCGAAGAAATGATCAGGGAGGCAGACGGTGATGGTGATGGCGAAATTGACTTCCAGGGTACGCGCTCTCTCTCCTTATCTTGTCATCAGTCTCTCAATGACCATTCCATGTTCAGAGTTCCAGAGGGTAAGCATCGTTAATCTCCGTTGAGCGTCATGAACTCACCCTTCGTTTTGACTTAGATGATGCTCGGAAAGTAAAGCGGCTGGATGATCACTGCCTTGATTTTTGTTCCCTTACGGCTCCCAATCTTCACTTCTATCTGATTCCCCTGCCCCAAATCCTTATTATACCTCCTTTTCCTTGATTTCTGAGGATATGACATCATCATTCACATTTGCTTCCGATCCGATTTGAGTCAAGTGACTTGTCGAGGTTCTATAAGTAAGACGCAGCAGCTTCAGTTCCCCCTTCAATGCCCCTCACCGTCACTCCCATAATGTCCAAATTCCTCACCAATCTGAAGTCCAAGTTTTCCCATTCGAAGAAAGAGGCCTCGCCGACCAAAGCGAGTGCCCAAACGGAAGCAACAGCACCCCCAGCTGAAACGTCGTACACCATTCAACCACACCCTGCCGTACGTCATATCTCCACCATTGGCTCTGAGGGGATATCCTGATCGTGAGAGGTAGAAAACAAACGATCCTGCGGATTTACAGCCATCCAATGGCGGACTGAAAAGCGGGGATGCGATGGCTGTACACCATGCCCGCGATCCATACGTTCCCAGTGATCAAATCAAGAACAGTTTACCAGAGCCTTTGGTATGCATTGCTTTCCTTGAAAGGTGTAAATTGTAACGTTGCCACAGAGTCACGAAGAACTTCAAGCAAGGAGTGCAGAGCTGAACAGCTAGAGACCTGATTATGGTTAATCATCCTGCCTAGCATTAATTAATACCAAATACAGGCCGTACATACCTCGGCACCCTAAATACTTGTAACCTACTAGCTCTCCGCTAGCACTGCGATGTCCCCATCCTCAATGTCCACGCCCTTGAACGAAAAGTCTGACCAGGAGGAGTCGAGGATATACATCCTCGGTCGTCCAAACGATGACGCGAAGGCCTCGTTTGCTATGCCCAACTTCACCAGTGCAGTGGATTTTCGGATCAAAGAAGCGACGCTGGGGTGTTCAGCAAGGTTGCTCCAATGCCAACTTGTAGGGCTCTCAGGCGGCGATCTGTTCAGAAATGTTCCCATGACCCAACCAGCGCATTCCATGACTTGTTTGACACGAATGTGGTTGGAGAAGGGTTGGGTGGACATCCAGGTTTCGAGCGCCTTACATGCGATGAAAAGGGAGAGCGGGGGAGGTTCTTGAATGGGGCCGCGGTCTAAATGCAGAACCATACGTTGAAAGAGCATTAGCGGGTAAGAGCACTGATCTAAGAGCACGAGGGATGCAAAGGACGTGCTGAGAAGTAGCAGTTGGTCTGTGATGTCTGGTGGGACTGGGTGGAGAAGGGTCAAAGACTGAGAATCGGCCATTCATTGAAAATAACGCACCTTCTGCCCAATTCCCCGAACCTGCATGTAGAATGTTCACCAGTGAGATGCAAGAAACAGTAGTCACTCTTTTTGTTCCGATAAGAGCTTCAGGGAGAGAGTTAATAGAGTTGATGATTCGAATATTGAGTTCCAGAGCATGATTGCGAAGTGCAGGTTCCACCTGGGAGCCACGGTCACGACGGAGGTGTTCAAGGCTCAAGAGTTGGATGACGTCCCTGTTATCGAAGATAGGGTTATTTTGGTGCCTCACGTCTCCGAGCACCTGGACGAGAAAGTTGGACGATCCTGGTGACATCCGCTCCAGGACCGGAGGGCATTCCTCCACCGAGGACGCACCCCACTGTAGAATAGATTGATATATATAGAAGAATACTTCTGAGCCTGAAGGGAGAGTCCGTCCGAGCCATTCCAGCCCTTTCATACAATCATTCGTCGAGGAGGGATCCTCGTCCCAACTTACGCGAACGTCTCGCGCCGCGCGCCAGTAGCCATCGAATCGAGTCCAGTCCCGCAACTTCAAGGAAGCTCTAGCACGGGCAAAAGGTGTTCTGCAATCACATCATGAGCCTCAACCAATGTGTGATCAAAATAACGCCTACCTCCAGGAATACTTGTGTGCCTTGAACCAACGGTCGCCAAATCCGTCGGAATAATCAGTGATTAGCTTGAGCCGCAAAGGGAGGCGTATCACAGCCGCCAAAAGCCGGTAAAACGCCCATGCTTGCGGCGATTTATACGGGCACTGGGGTGTCAAGAGCCTTCGTCCCCCATGAAACAAGAACTGAAAGGCCGGCAGGACAGTCGTCGCCAACACGAAAAACAGCGCGAGGCCAATGAATCCGGAGAGCACCGCAGCCACTAGGTCATTCAGATTCCAAAGAAAGTCTAGCAAGCCAATGAAGAAAAGCACCAGAGCCGATTGAAGGAGGAGAGGAAGCAAGGTCATGATCGTCCAGACGCCCCATTGCCGGAAACCTTCATATCGCATCTGACGCAATGCGAAGGCGTCTTTGTGTGAAAAGTTGGATTCTCGTTGGTATTCTCGGATCCATTGCATGCACAGGATCCCGAGAAGGGCGGTCGTGAGGGATAAGAACAAACTGAGGAAGTACAGGATGTTGACGCGGACACTCCATGGTGGGGGTGTGAATGATGGAGGTTCAAGGGCCGGTGCGCTTCCGTTGCCCAGTTGGAGAGAAATTCGCGCCAAGTAGAGGACTGTAACATCAGTTGGATCTGGAGTCAACGATCTGTAGGAGTCGACTGCAAATGACGTTACGACTGCTGAAAAAAGACCAGCCTATAACCATGAGTAGGAACTTCAAAGGATGAGGACTTGAATTCGCTCACAAAAATTAAGAGTTTGTCAATTTCATCCCTCCACGCCTCGCACATCCCACGATCCCACTTTTGTACAACCTCGAAGCATTTTCCAGCTGGTTCACCGAAGTTCGGAGCAGGATAATGGTATTTGGTTTTATCCTCGTTCGATGTCCATGGTGGCTCTGGCTTTAAATTCGAATATAAAAACCAGCACGGCCAGGAGAGTGGAGCGAACCTCGCGTCGTGCATCAGGAGATTCGGCCTCAACTTTGTCGTCTGTCTTGAAAATATCATTCATGAGGGGAACGTAGTCGCCTAATTCCTTAGTTGCGACATAGCCTTCGAGAAAAGCGTCGTCCATTGGTCGACGGGTCGTCAGTTGAGCTAAAACGTCGTCAGTGGTCGTGGTGGTAGGTATATCCATCTTTCCAGGACGAAAACTCGAGGATGACTCGCGTTCTAACACGAGGAGAAGTCAAATGGAAAAGATGCTAGATAAGAACTGACAGGCACACACGCCCCATTCAACCCTTTTTTCTGCCTGCGTGGTTATGTCGGTTATGGCACTGACTGCGGGATTCAAAGACGAAAGTATACGGGGCGCCAACGGCGCCGCGCCGTTTTCCGTATTAGTAGCTGCTTACTCCTGGACTTGCTCAAGTAATATAATAAACATGATTACACTCGCTTAATGTGCATTAATGGGGTAGTGGTAACCTGGGTCGTTGCCATGAAGTGCTTTGTCGACCCGCCGGGGGTTCGATTCCCTCTTAATGCATGCCAGAACTGGTTGAATATCATATTTTTGGCACTGATCGTAGATATGTAATTTTCTGAGAACCATCCATGTTTTTTAGTCGACGCAACCCGATAGCTGAGTGCCCATGCCAGTGTATGTGCATATCCCGTGAACATTTCACAAGTGAAACTCCTAAACACACGGCGATTGCCGGGCACCTTGACCTGATTAGGCCCGTAACGGACTTGTAACTAGAAGCTCCAAATTACCTCCATCGTTGCACCTCCCGAACCCTAGGCACTACTCAAACCTAACAATGGCCGACCAATTGGTGCGTAACTCTCACAATATGCTGACGTTGACCCTCTCACATTCAAGCATTGCAGTCTGAAGGTACGAACTCAATCAGAATCGTGGAGAACCCTGACGAATGAAGCCTTTTATCCCCCTATTGCCTAACCTCGACGGTGTACAGAGCAAATCTCAGGTACGCGACAGTGCAATCATACGCGATCTGCGCGTGCTTACCACTATTCACCATCCAGAATTCAAGGAAGCTTTCTCCCTATTTGACAAAGGTACGCAAGACCACTCTATCTATCCGTCTCTTCATAAACTCACGCTTATCCACAGACGGCGATGGCACGATCACAACCAAGGAGCTCGGAACCGTGATGCGTTCTCTAGGACAGAACCCCACCGAGGCCGAACTGCAGGACATGATCAACGAAGTCGACGCTGACGGGAATGGCACCATCGACTTCCCCGAGTTCCTCACGATGATGGCTCGGAAGATGCGCGATACCGACAGCGAGGAGGAGATCAAGGAGGCGTTCAAGGTTTTCGATAAGGATGGGAATGGGTATATCAGCGCTGCTGAGTTGAGGCATGTCATGACCAACCTTGGTGCGCATTGACTTTTTTGTTGTTTTCATGGCGTCCGAACGCGATTGACCCGCCCTTTTTTACCACGATTAGGCGAGAAACTATCGGACTCTGAGGTCGATGAGATGATTCGAGAAGCAGACGTTGATGGTGATGGCCAGATTAACTATGAAGGTGATGAGACCGTCTCTCAGCTCTCCAATCTCTCTTGCTAATCAGTGATCTCCGCCATAGAATTCGTCAAGGTACATCTCGTCTTCGTTACGTCACCTGTGCTACCTAACGACCCTTTTCCAGATGATGCTATCGAAGTAGAGAGTTAACATAAGATAATATGTAAATGTTATGTAATTGCGAGTGCGTACGAGTTCTAAGTTTGCTCGCTTTGTGCAAGCTCTGTGGTGGCTACAAGGTAGATGAATAAACGACTCCGTCTACCCTTTGGCAGGGGCTGAACACTAAATCTTCCATGTCTGGGTGTTAGTTAGTATATGGCGTAAACTCGCCCATTCTTGAGAGCAGCGCAGACGACACCGTGTTACAGTGCTAAATCGCATTTAATCATGTTTCTACTAGTACTGAACCCCCTCCGGGTCCCCTCAACATTTTTAAAGGAGGCTCATCGTCTCAAGGTTGAAGGCAAGGTGCCTCTAGTACACGGTCAGATGCCATACAGATGAAAATTTACCTCGAAACTTTCTACGATTACAAGTACATCCACCAAAAGTATCCTACACGAATTACTGTGGGGGTGGGCAATCCCGCTGTTGCATTTGGGAGCGTGACGCAACGCACTGTGACTGATTTCCCCCAAAACAGTGACCCAATGTCACATGTGCATCACGCATGGCCTCAAACCTAGGCTGCTCACCATAAACAAAGTTCTGAGCAGTGCTATGAAAGAAAATACACATGAATGTCATTCTATATCATTTACACTAACTGGGCAAAAAGATTGTCTGATCATTTTTTGGACAAAGTTGGTGCTATAACACAAGAATCAATCATTTTGAGAACTAAGCTCTAGTGTATAAAATATAGCTAAGGAGGTGTAGATTGTATATACCAAGTCTGGGGATGAACAATTGAAAACTCAGGATAAGGCAGGGAATTGACTGTGACAAGTGCCAAAAATGGGATGTAATAAATTGGGAAATTCTGAATGACTGCAATCTACTGAAAGCAATTCACAACTTGAGGAAGAGATATTTTTAAAACTGGATCTCCCTGCTATTGTTATGAGTTTCATAAAGTCTCTGGGCTAGAAAAAATTACATCCTCCTCTAAAAGGTAAATTTGAACTTATTCTCCATTTTATGTATTTTTCACTCAATATATTTGTTGCAATGAGGTAAAATGACTCCCTATTGTTGTTTGTAGTGTGTATAATAGAAAGGTAGGTAGAAATGTTAAAATGAACATTGCATGATGTCTGTAGAAGCTAATTCCCAGAGTTTTTCTGGAAGTAAACAAGTATCTACAACATTGGTCCTTCTTTTCTGCGAGAAGAAAAAATGCTACCATCCTTTTGAATTGATATATGGAGACTCAGGATGTCTTTTAAACAATGCCTGAAGTATAGCATGATAGCAAATAAATTTACACTGGGTATAACTTGAAAAGTCCTCAATAAAAGTACATTTTGCATAGAGAAAGAAAGGTGTGGG